>NC_085137.1:481036495-481338618 GCF_035046485.1 Aedes albopictus | reverse complement strand
CTCCAAAATATTAATGTTATTAGATAGGGCCACTGATAGGGTTAATAATCATATGCGATTCAGGGGATAAAATAAGTTTCGAAATTATGGTGGCTCTTACGTGGCTTTGCCAGCTTACGGCAGTTAACGTAGGCGTTGTTACATACATCTATCTAGTTAGGTACATTTCGTGGCCACAAACGTGCTCTTACGGGTTTTTGTATGTACCTTTGTGCGTGTGCGAAATGTGGAGGATGTATATCATTGAGGGCACTTAGCAGCCACACAGGTGGGCTGTGCGGTTAGTGGGTAGGGCATATGTCTGGTTCCAGTATTAGCGGGTGGTTGATGATCTATTTTCATCTGTCGGAAATGTGTGTATTCAGCTGCTAGCTTTATTATACGTAACGTGGTGAACACGGTTGTTGGGATTTTTTCCAGGATATCTATGCCTAATTGAATAAATTGTTACTGGCTAATGATAAGCGGTTCTCAGAAAGGGAAATCGTATAATATGTGGCAGCGAAAGCAAATGATATCGATGTAAATGGATCCACGAGGTTTTCAATTAATTCATTGATGAAAAGGAAAATCAATTGCTGCCGCACTGCCAATTTAGATTTTAATGCTTTCACATAAATTAAACTTCATGAATACACCATTCTTCAATTTGAATGATTCAAGGGTATGCATCCTGATTTTTTAATCACATATCCATAATGATAAAATTAGAATCACATTCGAGTTATTCCTCGCTGGGTCCCCTGGAGCAACCGGCATATCGTTTTCCGAAAACAACGTTACAGGATTTCCGGGAAATCAAACGGCGAGGTTATCGGAAAATCGTGAGTTTGAAAACGGTGTGCCAAGTAAGTAATGGTCTTTCGTGGTATCTCGGTGAGGTTTCTTTTGCTCACGCTTGCTTATTTTGTAGGCCGTTGAAAATTTCCCATGTATACACGTGTAGTGCCCGCTCGTGACTTACGCAATAAGGAGCCAACTGCTTTGAATCCGTATAAGGTAGTGGATGTTTCCGCTATGTGTTAACAGGAAATAACTGTACACTTAGTAGCAAAGCAATGAATAGTCGATTCCCTTTGCCGTATTGGAAAAAAGCGTTTCAATGAAATTTAATCTTAGGGGATAATTCACCCCATTTACGTCCAGAGATCTTTTTCGAAATCAGTAAATTTTGCAATTACCGTGGAGAAAAGAGGCAAGTTGGAAGACTAGTGTCCTCGGTAAAGTTGTTGAGGAGGTCAACGTCTCTCCAATAGTTCGTAATTTAGTACATATTTGCTAGCGGGGGTTTTCGGCTTCCAGTCTCTATGTAATCATAAACGGATATTGGTTCAACACCTGACGTTTCGGTCACATATATTGTGCCTTTTTCAAAGGATAGATACAATCCCTCCGTTTACTCCGTTTACATCAAAGAATTTCATCATTGGCAAAGTTGATCAAGACTTCAAGAGCTAATGAGAGAACTAATTGGTCAGCGTTAAGTCAGAGAGGACTATGTGTCTTTAACCATATTTCTAGAAAAACGACTTTAAAGTTTGCAACTCTATAAGTTTTGAGTTTTTCCACAAATGTTCTTGAATTTTTGCCATAAATCTTAATAACTGTTCATAACAGCATCGCTCTGTATTGATCGTGAAAAACGTAAAATAAAGCTTGAAACCGAGAAATTGCTAAGTAATTGATTGTACTTAGTCCACTTTGACTGAACGATTTTTGGAAAATCTACAACCAACTACAGTTCACACTCGCGATTTCAAATATTTGATGAAAAAATGATGCACATGTAGGACAATAGTTAATAGGAGTGGTGTATAATGTCAGCAAGAAGTTTCAAAAATTTGATGTTTCTGTCATTACCCTGATGATTACTATTTTAAATTTTCATGTTCAGTCAGAGTGGACCAAGTACAACAGTTCAATATCACGAAGGGTAGTCAATTATTGAGCTATTTAAGAGTTCTTAATTTGAAAATTTAATAGTCAACAACTTTGAACGTATTTTCATAGTTCGGTGAAATATTGTAGTTACACAGTCCATAATAATTTATTCAGAGGACTAGCGTTTTTCAAAAATTCGTTCAGACAGAGTGAACCAAGTACATGATTCTTAAATAACCGGTAAAATCAATTTCTTCATGAAACGGACAATGGAACATTTCAATATCATGCCCAACAGCTATTGAACAAACATATTCTGATTTGGAAAGGATTACGAAGAATAAGGTAATTCCAACAATTTGTCTCAGAGATACATGGTCCACTCTGTCTGCACGCGAAATGCCACAATATGCTTCAACACGATGATCTGTAAAATACGATATTGACCATAATAAAATGGGTTTTCACGAGCTTTCTTGATCAATAATCATCAGAAAATACGTTAGGGAGTCACACGATTTGGATACGTATTATATTTTGATGATAAACTATTTTGATTATTGGATTTTGACCAATACATATTTTTTCAATTCTCTTGACATTAAGCATTTGGTCCACTCTGACTGCACACTATTATCGATTTTTGCAGTTCAATCAAAAGAAATTTGTGCTATAACTCTCGTTAATTGTAACATTAATAAAATTTGGTGAATGTTCCAAGTAGCCAAAGTAATTCTTAATCAAATGCCTTAAAAATCTAATTTTCGTCAATTTTGTTACTTAGTCCCCTCTGATTTAACGCCGACCAATTGAGGATAAACTTAATCATTTTGAAATTTTTAAGCTTAATTTTCTTGGAAGCTTTTTGATCCAGATTTGTCAGCCTTTATTGAACAAGGAAGCAGATGTGCGTTATACTCAGAATTGCCATTTTATAATTATCAATATTAATTCAGTTGTTGGCTTTTGGCACTATTTGGTGGGCTTCGTGGCCGTGCGGTTAGCGGCGCCAGTCGTCTAAGCGTTTCGTAAGCCTCGGAGTGCGGGTTCGATTCCCGCTCCAGTCGGGGAAAACTTTTCGTCAAACGGAAAATTCTCCATTGGGCCACTGGATGTTCGTGTTATGTGTGTTGTCCGTTGTCTCTTGTTAGTGTAATGTTCAGTCTGTGCAGCCTCTGGCTGAAGTACATAAAGTTTACAAGAAAAGGGGGAGGTTGACATGATCCAAATTGGGTCTACGTAGCTTATGCACGCAGAAAAATAGCGCTTGTTTAACCCTTATATGGCCGACAGGGTACCCGGTTACCTAGCGCACATTAAACAAGCACGGTGTAGAAAAAAGCAAAAAAAATGTCGGACACATAACGGTTAAAACGCATGGTTGATTTTCAAATTGAGAATTTACTTATTCCAAAGTTATATTTAATTGTTTTCATTTAGAGTTTATCGATAAAAACAACTGATTACAATCATTTCATATAATGTCAAAAATTTCATTTGTTTCAACAAAATAAAAACCATAAACATGGTCCGAAAGCACTCACACATCCATTAAATGCTTACCCCAACATCGCCACAACGATGAAGGTGATGGATAACGCGCAGGTACTCACGACAGCATCCACAAAAAGTTTATCGGTTTCGCCTTTTTTGTCATTTTTTAAGTCGTTCTCCTCTCCGAGTATTGTGTTGTTCTTTGCTGTGCATGCATCGCTCCTGTAAGGGGTGAGTATGGCAGCATAATCGATCGCGTTCGCAATTGTCTCGAGTGGAAATCAAAACATTAGATGCGCGGGTGTTTATTGTTCAGTATTGTGTTGTTCTTTGCTGAGTATTGTGTTGTTCTTTGCAGAGAAGAACATTAATTAAGGCAATTAGATGATCGGCATTGAAGCACAAAAACCACACAACAATTGGTGAGATCTTTCCAATATTATTTGTTTATAAATAATTCTATTTCAGTATATATTTGCTATACAACTGCATATAAGTTGAAAATTCGCTATTTTCAACATCCTTTCATCTATTGGAAGCTGCTTCAGTTCTGGGCTCTTTCCAAGTTGATGAAGGGATTTATAAATGCTTGCAAGGACTTGGCCAGGTGTGTGGAGCTGAGTGAATCTATGACATTGTAGATAGTAGCGGCATCAGCAATGTAAATGGATATATTCAACTTTGCAACTCCATCCAAGATTTGTGCAAGTATTCATGCTATGCTATGCTATGCTTTTTTAAGTCGTTCTCCTCTCCATCCGCTTACCGACGGTCTAAAAATAGATTTCCGAGCTGCCGCAGTTGCTGCCGTCACCAACACAATCACATTCCGGGTTTGTTAGTGGCAAAAGTGCAGTCGTTTGAATCAATCCATTATTTCATGTTGAAAATACCATATCTCTGTTTGTTTTAACAAACTGTCAAAAATTTCGACAAATGAAAATATTTGTATTACCAAACAATAGAACAGTTCAGTTTAAACTAGAAATCAGTTTGTCGCTATAGTAAACTGAAAAATCGGTTGATTTGAACTAGAATTTATTTGTGTTTACAATTAATTTTTCTGCGTGTGCATGGCTCTATTTTTGTGATTTATGCTTAACCCTTATGTGGCCGACAAGGTACCCGGGTACCCAGCGCCCATTCAAAAAGCACGGTGTAGAAAAAAGCAAAACAATTGTCGGACACATAACGGTTAAGGATTATGCATTCGTTCGAAACCCTTCCCTCCAAATAAGTCCCTGAGAATTTTATCAGGCATTTCTCCTGTGGTACCTCTAGAAGTTTTTCTTGGGATTCCTTCAGAAACTTCTGCTGGGACTCCTCCAGAAGTTCCTGTTGGAATTTCTGTAGGAATTTTCCCAGAAATTTCTACAGGAATTCTTTTAAGGATGTATCAAGAAACGTCTGTGGAGATTTCTCCAATAATTTCTTCCAGATTTACTCCGTGAATCCCTAGATAGATAACACTAGTTTACAAAATAAAACGAAAGTCGTGAAATTCTGTCAACGACCAAAATTTTTGAAGCATAATTTAGCGCTGATTTCGAAACCGTGCATCAAAAAATTTGAAGTAGAACAGTTTTTGAGTTTTAGCTCAAAATCGAGTTTTACAACTTTTTAAAATATGGAATTTAAGATAATTCAAATATCTTGCGTTTTGTTCAATCAATTTTAAATCTTTTTCCATAAATTAAAAGATGAACATAATACCATTCGATCATCTAAATGCAGGTTTTGCGTCAGGTTGATAGAATTCAAGATATTGGCGAGTTTTGGGGACGATCTCCTTAAATTTTAGCAAAATTTCCAAAAATATATAAAGAAATGTATTTTTTTCTATAAGAAAAAAATAATTTAAAAATTCATTCTCAACGTTTATTTGACATATCATATGTAGGCGAGATACAGTAAAAAATTCAGCTCAATCGGAGCATTGATTACGGAGAATGAGGTGTGTGAAGTGAGCGACTTTGCTTAAAAATAGAACAAATATCGATTTCAAATCATCAACCTTGTATGGAAAATCGAAAAAATTTCCGCTCTACTGTATTTTTTTCCCCTCGCGTTTTCGAACTCAGGTTATGATTCTACACCAGAAATGATCACCAGCTTAGCTTACCGAGTTCAAAAATGCTGTAAACTAGTGTAACTGGTTAATTATCTATCTAGGGATTTTCCTAGAGATTCTTCCGAAAATTCCTCTTGTGATTCCTGCTAAGATTTCTTCAGAAATTCTACCGGGCATTCATCCAGGGATTTCTCCGGGGATCGCTGCTCGCTGGGATTTCTTAAAAAATGTCTATGGATATCTCCAGTTATTTCTCCAGATATCATTCGAACCATTTTTCTCATAGGATTCCTCAAGGTTTCCTCTTTGGATTCCAGGATTTCCTCGTGGTATCCTATAAGAATATTCTTGCATTGCTGGGATTTTTTTTGGAAAGAAATTGCTCCACATTGTCCCCCAGAATTTTTTTCAGGAGTTCCTCCGTGGATTTCTTCAGGAATTTTATCTGAAGTCCCAACAGAGACATCTTTAAAGGAATGGCTCTAAAGATTTCTTCGTAGGATGTAGTAGGGATTCCTGCAGAAGTTACTCAAGGGATTTGTCCGGGAGCTCCGCTAGAGTATTCTACAGATTTTTTTTATGAGAATCCTCCAGGATTTACTATAGAGTTTCGTCCTGTAATTACTCCGGTAATTTCTCCACGAATTCTTCCAGGGATCTAGTGGTATATGTCTGAAAATTAACATCTCTCAGTGACTTGCCCTTCAACATGTCAACATGATAAAGTACGCACATTTCCCATTCGGCGTAACGCTTACCCTATCGACTGACAGCTGCTGACGAGATCATATCAGGTTACGACTCTTTCTCTTTCTACGGTTAGCATTCGACCACGTCAGATGTACTGCAGTGCAGGTCGCTGCACTGGGCAATTCTTATCGAGAACCATCAGCCAAATTCCCACATGCTTCCTCAAGAAATCTCAAAGCACTGAAAAAGCACTGAATATCCACTTGGAAAATCCCAGTTTTTTTTTTCTCTGACCACAATACCACTGGAATCTTTGAGCACAAAGCACCGAAGAATGCTACCAGGGGCTGAAAAAATGGGGTCCTCACTGTATCAATTGCTATACCTTCAACATGGGTTTACCATAAATATTCAAAGATTTAATTTTTCACCCACCTACTAACTTCGGGTAGCAAACGTACTACTTACTGATGGCAACACCCACTGCACAAAATAAATAGTTCTTTTTAACGACCGGCGGAAGACGAGTGGATTGGTTTGAAGTAAAATAAAGGTATCAAAATAAATATAAAAAGATCCTGTTATATGCTTTTACCTAAACGTAAAGATAATAAAGAAATTAGCGAAGCAAACCAGTAGCATCTAAAGAATAATTTCTCAATAACTAAAAATACAAGATCAGCGTTCATAGTAGGGAAAAGGTCTTTCTATTAACATAAAACCACATAATCGAACTCATACTAGCGAACATACACCAACCTAATACCGCAAAAGGATTGTACCGAGTATAAAAAAAAACTATGATCTGTAAATAACTCAAAAGTTAAACAACATAAACGACTCTAACACAATTACGTAACACATTTCCAGCTGATGAATCTTTAAACTTGACTAACTTGTATACTGCCGTGGTTCTTCATGTCCAGCGCGGATTTGTCCAGGTTGTTATTGTTGTTGATGTTGTTGTTGAGGCTCATCTCGTTTCCCGAGTCGAACGATTCACCCACTTCCAGCGGATTCGTCCCAGCAACGCCACCGTTCCGATCCACCCCGTCCAGCACATCCTTATCGTCCGTTCCCATCATCACACCCCCGTTCGACAATGGCACCGATTGTTTCACCACCCCCACAATCAGTTCCCCTCCGCCGCCTACACCCCCACTTCCCAGCACACCCGCCGACGGCATACTGTTGATAATATCAATACTATTGCTCTTCCGCTTGGCCGCCGTCTGCGGGCTGGCCCGTTCCGCTTCGATCAGCTCGGCACTGGTCTGCTGTTGCATCTGGAGCTGCGATTGCTTCCCACCCAGCTTCTCCTTCATCCCGCCGGAAGATTTCTTATTACCCCCACCGCCCCCCATTCCACCACCCCCGCCCCCGTCGTCCTTATCCTTGTCCTTTTCTTTCAGCTTCATAAAGTTCACCAGCACCTTGTGGGTTTTGGAGTCTTTCACCTTGCCGGGGCCGGACTTGGGCCCGTCCCCGCCGCTTTCACTTTCCTCGTTAATACTGCTCAGCTGGCCGTTCTCCTCCTTGGTGGGGCCTTGGATGGGGATGTCGTCTGAATTGGTTGAAGATAGAGCGAAAAGGGGAAGAGACAAAAGAAAGGTGATACAATGTTAATTAATTGGGCTTGCAGGGGTCGAGATTATTCAGATGGTGTAAAGTAGTGCAATAATTAGAACAGAGCAATGTCCTCACCGATGCTTGTTGATTCATCACACGTCAACGCTTGGGATGGATGGGAGGACACGTGTTACAAGGGTTTCTAAGGGAAATGTTGTCTTTCGTGAAATGTTTCCCAATGTTGTATGTACATCTACAGTGGATAAGTGTTCTGATGGCAAACATTTAAATAAAGGACTCTTCTGATATTTTTTTATATTTTTGCTCACAACAATTCGAAAAATACATAGAATTAATTTTTAATAAATTATGAATTGTTTCAAAATAAATAACATTCACACTTCGAGTCTACTAGAATAAGCGCAGTGGATCACATGAAAGTGTAATAAAATCATAAACTAAAAAGAAAGAAAGCTGAAAGCATCCAAGAATCATTGCCATGTAGCTATCAACTTAGAATAGCACTACGAACTACCTGTTCCGGTGATAAAAGTTCACCAAACAGGAAACCCCGATCCAGGATATCATGCGACCCGTGCTGAGGAAAGAAGAGTAGAGGGGGTCCCTAATACATAAAGAAAAAATTCCAGTAAAAATACAATACACTGGATTGTAACAAGTTAATGGTATGATAAGTGTTCTTTCTAGAGACCAAGAATACCTTGTAATGATGTACAATCGTTACGGGATGGATGTTTTTAATTGGGAAATAATGGCAGATCTCAAAGTCAGCTTTAGTCGGTTATGCGATCTATGAATATGGGAAATTAACGATTTTCCTACCGATATATGTTGAACGATTCCGATTACTTATGAAACATAATAATATGCCATTTTTTGTTGTTATATTTTTCCTGTATTTGTAGAGCCTTTGAACCACCGCTTTCGTGCTGCTCCGTGGTCGTGTGGCTAGGGTCACCAAGCTCTTAGTCGCATCGTGCTGAGGAGCGCGGGTTCGATTCCCGCCGCAGCTGTCAGAAAAAGTTTTCGGCTGTGCCACTGGGCGTTGCATGCTAGTACGTTGTCTAGTGTCGTGCTTCCTTCAAAGAGCGAAAAGCTCACTGGAAGCATTGAACGTGTCCGTGTCTATTTTTCATAACGTAGGAATATCGTGGAATTTGTTGGTATATTGAAGTTATATTGAAGACGTATTAGCTCCAATAACGAAAAAGGTAAGGGAAATACTATCATTCCCCATTTGGAACGATAGAAACAGGAAGCAAAAAAGTAAGTTGACAAATGACAAATATCGAGCATAAAAGAAACTAATCGAAACAATACTGTAATGTTTTGAAATAATCGCGGTCACAACTGATACACACAAGAACGGAATCTGACGAATGAATAGAAGTAGTATGGAACGAGCTCACCAATCATGAGCATGAGCATGAGCATGATTGACCGCCCGCGGTTGCTCCTCTGTTATTGCAAGGACAGCTGCATTTACACAAAGAACCAACAGATAATGCTTGGGACTAGCCTTCTCCTCATTGTGTAAATGCTGAAATCCCAATACTTTTTTAAAAAGCAATACCAGCGCCGGCCGCGTCCGAATGCGGGTCAATTGAGGATAGGGAAGGAAGTGATGACGTGATTCTCGCTTAGGCCAATAACCGAGGAATTCTCTGCGTTACTACGAGTAATCACTAGGAGTTTGGATACGGGAAGGGATGATTTGTTTGTTTTGGTAAACAAATTGCTACAATCACCAGACCGATTCTTGTTTTGCTATGAACGATGCACTCGCGAAAAATTGAATACGTCCTCACATACACGACATGTCAGGGAATAATGTCCACCGCACAATCAATTCGAGAAAACAAAACCGCATCTACTGCTAACTGGCGTTGTACGACTGATCCCGGATACCACACTCACGCCCCGATCACTATATTTTAACTAACAGATGGCTTCCAGCCATTTCATTTTTTATATCAAAAATAGTTCGCGTAAAACGAGATTCGCGAAAATAAGAAACGGAAGAAACACACATCAACACCCGTGAAATTACGAAATTACGAAACAGAACACGCGAAATTACGAAACTCGGCTCGAAGAAATCGACGCGGACACCGTGGTCTACCTGCCACGGAATCGTACGGTAATCTTAATCTTTCTACAAAGGAGATGCTTTGCCGTTTTGATCGCTGCTTGTAAATCTGAAATAGAAAATAGTATTAAATGGTGATACGTTCACAACAGTTATATTTTTTGTAAATTGTTATTTACACATGGGACAAATTTACCTGCATCCCTCTGAAACAAACGGTACATTAGCAGTGAAAAACAAATTACAAAAGTAGAATAAAAAACAATTAAACAAAAAAACAGTAAAAAAAGTAAACCAAATTTTGATCCTGCATTTAAATTAACCAGACAGGAAAATAGCAAGATTAAAATTTGGTATGGTATGGTAGATCTTACGCCGTAACGCACCATTCCAAGGTGATCTACCCACGTTACGGGTTGTATGGAACGAGCTCACCAATCAAACCATAAACAGCGTTCTACTGATTGGGTGATCTGAAAGTCTCAGTAATAAAACGTGACGAGAATACTCGATAAACCTTTAGGATTCATTCGGATGCAATAATGTTATTTTCCAAGTTATTGTTGTTTGAGCCTTCTACGGTTATTAATTGACGGGAGGGACATTTAAAGACACGGACACGTTTAATGCTTCCAGTGAGCTATTTGGTCTTTGAAGGAAGCACGACACTAGATAACGGACGCATGCAACGCCCAGTGGCACAGCCATAAACTTTCTTGACAGCTGCGGCGGGAATCGAACCCGCGCTCCTTAGCACAATGCGACTAAAGGCTTGGTGACCTTAGTCGCACGACCACGAAGACCATCACTCTATATTGAACATTATGGAATTCAAAACTTTATTACTAAGTTACAACTGCTAACGTTATATAATTTCACATGTCTATGTTGCCATTTACTATATTTATGTACCAGATTTGCTTGTACGTCGGAACGTGCTAGGAAAAACTTAAAAATTAGGAAGCATGTTGATTAATTGGCGAATTTTGAAATGGAATTGTGAAAAAATCGCGTTCTGGTGGGATTCAAACCCACTACTCCATATTCGCTAGATCGGCGCTTTAACCAACTAAGCCGCACAACAGGAAAGAGTTCTGCGGAATATAAAGCCAAACTGACTCCGAGCCCACTCTCATTCGGCTTATATGCCTACTTATAAACGCGCACGAATGTGTCTACTAACTACAAGCGAGTGCGACTTGTTTTTATAACCGAGACATATACTCGCATCCGGCATACTGAGGCACCGAACCATGCAGGCAGGTGTCTAAAATGCGTATGCAATAAGGTGGCCCACACTTATATGAAAAACAAAAATTTCGAAAAATGTCAAGTCTTACCTCCTAAATCAGTTGTTTTGGACTCCTAGAAGCTACGTTCAAAATTTGAGCAAAATCAATTAAGCCTAAGGGGCGCTCAAAACGCTTGAAGTTTGTATGGGAAAACTTGGCCAAATGTATGCAGAAATTTAAAGTTTTCTAATTTTGCCGCTAGGTGGCGCTGTAAGCGTTCAATAATCAAACCCTTTGGTATTATTGTAGGTGACTATATGTCAAACAACTTTGTCGAAGACCGCAAAGTGATCCAACGTCTGTGAAAAAAGTTATACCTTAGGTAAAGTGAGGATAAACTTTATTGCTGTTTTTCCAATACATGTAAAGGAATAATGTCAATAATGAAATCTCAATACTTTGCCTCACTTTGCCTAGGGTATAACTTTTTTCACAGCCGTCGGATCATTTTAAGGTCTTCGACAAAGTTCTTTGTCATATAGTCACCTACAATAATACAAAAGGGTTTATTTATTGAACGCTTAATATATGCGAGTAAAGAGGAACGCATAACAATGTATCCAGGAACTAGTACAACCTACAACGTGGATCAGACTTTTATCCAAACCCAAACAACACGTTACAAAAAGTCACGCAGCGCATTTTCTTTTGGTTGCGCATCAGTCAAAGTCACGTAATTTTAACATGTCGTTAGAATACTATAACTATAGCTCATGTACACACAAAAAAACTGCACTGCGGGACTAATCTGTGACATGAGGGCTACTTGGAAAGTATCTTTTAAAAACCTCTACAGAGATTCTACCAAAATTTGTGATCCTTTCTTCCGCCGGAATGTCCTGAAATTACTCCAATTTAGAAATCCTCTCAAGAATTCAAGAAACAGATAGGAAGTTCAGTGGTCAAAGATTAAGGATTTCACCATAAAAACATGAATTACCGCAAACATTTTTTTCAGAAATTCTCCCTGATTTTTCTACCACACCAATCGAAAAAATAGTGCTAATTTCTGTAACATATCAGGCCAAACATTTCAATAGGTCCTATCTGCATTAGAGACGCTCTCTTTGTTCACTTTCTCTTTCAAGTATTACAATTTAATGGTACACTATTAAACTATTTTTGCAGTACAAATCAAAAGACGATTGTTTTAACCATCGTTCAATGCAAGGAGGCAATCATAATACAAATAAACAGCTGAGATATTAACGAAAGAGAGGGAAACCAAAGAGACCCTCTCTTCTGCAGATAGGACCTTTAGACATGTTTGGCCTGATATAATGCACTTCATTGGAGCGTGGGTTTTCATAGAAATTTACATGGCATGTCATACATAACACTTGATGAAATATCATGTAAACTTATTATATACCGTCAAATGGGGTAACTTGCAACACTTTTCGACTTTGAAGCAATAGCATTGAAAATCTAAACATTTGAAACATCCTGTGAAGCATCGTGTACGCTAATTACCCCGTACTATGCAGCACTTGGTTTACCAAAATACGTTGCCACCTAATCAGGAGGTGCGAAATACATGATTGTTGCAAGTTTCCCCATCTGTGGGGTAACTTGCAACATAGGACATGAAGCTAAGTTAGCTATCATTAAACAGCACTACATTCTAGTATTTAGTTGTATTGTAAATTTTTGATGTTATGCATGAAACATACCATGAAAAGATGTACACTAACCAATTGACATATAATTTTTCATGAAAGGATTGATAGTTATTGCAAGCGAGAGTATATCTTTTAGCAACAGGTCTCACGTCCCTCAAACACAAAATATATATGATTCTCGTGACTTAGCACTCATTACAAAATGTCAACAATGATTATTGTCATTTCTTGAAAAGGTAGAGTGAGTCATCTTCAAGTAGCCTTCAGTTTGAAGTGGTGTTTGGCAATTTCAGCTAAATAAACATGGTTGAAACACACCTATTCTACTTTGTAAATGTCAAACTCGCTAATTTGGGTATTAAACTGAAATAGTTTACTCCATCTAGGTTCAGAATTGATGTTGGTGATTGCTTTACAGCGTTCATAAACAAAAATTGAATGTAACTTCAAAATGTGGTATTTCCTCACAATGTTTGAAAGTCACGTGCAAAAAAATGTAAACAATGAATTGTCATTTGAAAATGAACGCGTTACGTAATCGATAAATGATCCATTTCGGTTATTTTTGTCAAATATATCATGAAATGAAGATAAATAATAGAAGGTTTCGTCAAATGTTGAAAGTTACCCCATAGTGGTTGTTGAATATAATAATGATTTTCGACTAAGTAATGCAAGTCGATAAGTTTATCAAACTTTTATCGTTTAGATAAGCTTATTATTAGGTACCCTAACTGCAAGCAAGGTCATGTAAACCATCATACTTGGAGGTTTACATGACTAAAATGAAGTTCACTGACAAGCAATTCCCATTATTTTTATCTGTGCAAAATAGTTTGTTTTAAGAATTTTTTTCCTGGAATTTCAGAAATTCCAAAAGTTATTTTTCTAGAAATTGTAATATCATTGACTCCAAGAACTCCACTAAAAATTTAAATAGAGAATAATCAAGAAATACGTTTTTTTTTTCACTACATAAAATGCTATCACACTTAATATGGAGTGTCGAGATCTCAGCATTTTTCATACTTTCGCCGAGTTCGGCACAGCCGAGTGCTCGGAAAACAACAACATTGCCGAGATCTCAGCAACTTTGACAGTTTATTGCTGAGATTGGGCAACTGTTTTGCTGAGAATCAGCAAACACACGTAATTTTTACTGAGACATCAGTTTTTGAGTTTGCTAAGCAGTCGGCTGTGCGCGAAAAGCCGAGCCCGCGAATATTTTTTAAGTGTCTTTGGCAAAGTTGTTTGACTGACCAAGGACTTACAGATGATGAATCATTTGATTTGAAATTTCACCGCTAGGCAGCGCTAAAGAGCCAACAAATGTTCTAAATCGATGCTGTCTTCGGCAAAGTTGTTTGGTAAAGTATGGTCTCTCTGTTGATTAGCCGATTGATTTTTGTTTCTGCCACTGGGATACACTAGTTGCAAAAGTTTTTGATTTGTGTCTGCTAGTTCCTAGCTAGTTAGTTATAATCAGTACAAATTAGGGCTTGATTGGGGAAGTCTACTTGAGGTTAGAACGCGTCTGGTAAGATGATTCTTATTTGACAACAGTTCATTAAATTACTATAACTAAGGATTAAACACAGGAAACAGACGTTACACTTCGCTCGCTTCACATCGATCACCTTTTAAACGGTTGATTCAAATATTCGGTAGGTGATCGATTGACCACTCGTGATATCGTTTTTGATTCTCTTTGACGCTTGCTCACTACCGCCACCTAGTGATAGCCCCGCCAAACACAGTATGATTAGCATTGGGCGGAAACGTTTTCGTAACGATGGTTTTTATTGAAATCTCTGTGGATTAAGTGTGTCAAATGAAGTGGAATTTGACTAAAACATTCACTTGCTTCGCAGAGCTAGTAACATCGTCTGTAAGACTTTAACCTACTACACTATTTTTCCGAAATCATCATTCTTCTTAGTTATAATGTTTCTGAGATACTTTAAATGTAAAATATACACGTTCACTAGTACCACGTAGCGGTGGAATTTCGAATCAAACGGTACATAATCTTAATTGAACAACCAAACAAATTTGCCAAAGACACAAGCTTTCCAAATCATAAGGATCTGAAAATTTCCACACTTGTAACATGACAAAGCGATGCGCACCGGTGTACAACACAGCATATCATAATTGTACCCGAGTTTATGCACGGGTACAAAACTTGTGCTCAAACTTGTACATTGCACTTGTGTCCAGAGAGGCTCAGGAGTGCATCAGGGCTTCTCAGGGGAGTTTCAGGGAACTTTAGAGGGGGGGGGGTACCAATGAGGTCTCAGGGGCTATTCAGCGTTTTAGGTGGTCCCAGATGGTTCGAGGAATCCTCAGGGTAGTTTAGGGAGTCTCAGGGACGTTCAGGAGTCGCAAGGGTTTTTTAGGGGGGAAGTTTTTATGTGTTTCATGGGATCTCAGAGTGTACCATGTTGTCTCAGGGATGTTTAATTTGGTTTTAATAAGATTCAAGGGGTTTCAGGGAGTTTTAGGGATTTTAGGTGTGCTTCAGGAGATGCCAGGGGGATTTGAAAGATTTCAGGCGGACTCAAGGGCGTTTCTGGGGGTCTAAGAGGGGTTACAGGGGGTTTCCGGGTCGCTGCATGGGTTTTCAGGGGGTTATGATACGCCTAAAAAGTGTCCCTGAAACTCCTCTGAAATGGCTTTTATTCTTCTAGAACTGGTAAGCCACGATCTCTTCCCCTTGAACCCCCTGAAAGCCCTTCTGGGTGCGCTTAGGTGCGCATCTAAAACTCCTTGAAACCATCTAAAGCACTCTTAATTTCCCCTCGAGTCTTACAAAACACCTTTGAAACTCGCTGAAACCTCCTCCATTTAGGCTCCCCTGCAACCCCCGGACGTCCTCTCAAACTCTCAGGAGATAAACTTTTTCTCTACTCCCACTTTAAGCGAAGTTAATGGAGTTCTGAAATACTTTTCATTATATTATGCATATATGAAATGTAACAATTGCTCTCAAGAGCTTGGATGCACTAATAGGAAAAAATAATCATCATACACACCGTGTGATAGGCTATAACTTCAAAAATAGTTAGAACCATCTGAACATCCTGGGCTACTTGACAAATTTTGAGGCTAGAAGACAGCTTTGTACAAAAAATTTTAAATAAAATAAAAGGGTGAGGTTTTAGTACAATTAATGACATTTAACACAGATCAGCGATGAACATTACTTTCAGTGTATTTTTTTATAAAAGTCCTTCAAATATCCTCAAACATCTTCGAAGATATCATTTCAATACAACAAACCGATTTCGAGTTATAATGCTTTGAAGAAAAAAAAATCTGGTATTTTTATACGCCCTTTTCAAGAGTTAGGTGAGGAAAAAAGATTATTTGTCGATGCAAATTCAAATGATTCGCAAAATGTCAATGGATGAACAAAATCTCATTCGGATTTTTTTTTTCGTGTTTTGGGCTGGAAATGCTCTGAAATTAGAGCAAATTCAAGAATGTATAGATTGAGCAACATTCTGAATATTTTTAAATGCATAAAAACTAAAATTATTTATAACGATCAGAAAAGTTATAGATTGTTTTGGAATATCCAGTCAATTTTAGATTATGATGAAGTAAGACATTAATTACACTAGTTTACAGCATTTTTGAACTCGGTAAGTTGATGATCATTTTTGGTGTAAAATCATGCCCTAAGTTCAAAAACGCGAAAGAAAAATATTACAGTAGAGCGGAATTTTTTTCGACTTTCCATACAAGGTTGATGATTTGAAATCGATTTTTGTTCTATTTTTAAGCAAAGTCGCTCACTTCAAACATCTCATTCTCCGTAATCAATGCTCCGATTGAGCTGAAATTTTTACTGTAACTCGCCTACATGATATGTTAAATAAACGTCGAGAAAGAATTTTTAAATTGTTTTTTTCCTATTGATAAAAATACATTTCTTCAAAAGATTTTAAGAATTTTGCCCAAAAACTCGCTTGCTTATATCTTGAATTTCATCAATCTGACAGGTTTTGCGTATTCAGATGATCGAATGGTATTGTATTCAGCTTTTATTTGAATTTTAATAAATTACATATTTTGGAAAGTTATAAAACTCGATATTGAGCTAAAATATAGGGCCCATATAGCCGAGGCGGTAAACGCACGGGTATTCAGCATGACCATGCTGAGGGTGGCGGGTTCGATTCCCGGTCGGTCCAGGATCTTTTCGTAAAGGAAATTTCCTTGACTTCCTTGGGCATAGAGTATCTTCGTGCCTGCCACACGATATACGCAGGCAAAATGGTCATTGGCAGAGGAAGCTCTCAGTTAATAACTGTGGAAGTGCTCATAGAACACTAAGCTGAGAAGCAGGCTTTGTCCCAATGAGGACGTTACGCCAAGAAGAGAGAGAGACAGAGATTGAGCTAAAACTCAAAAACTGTTCTACTTTAAATTTTTTGAAGGTCGGTTTCGAAATCAGCGCTAAATTGTGCTTCAAAAAATTTAATCGTTGACAGAAGTTCACGACTTTCGTTTTATTTTGTAAACTAGTGTTATTTAACACAGAAATACCGCAACAACTTCTGATAGCTTTTTATTTATTATCCTAGTTCAACAACAGAACAAACATCTCTTTTTTTCTATTAGCGATCTCAGTGTTCGTTCTATTTGTCCGTAATTCCCCCATCATTGCATTATACGATTGCATCCATCCTGAAGCGCTTTTGTTTCATTGCTTATCGGTCTCTGAGGTTCCGTCTTTTTCCGTCCTCATCGAGATAAACTCCTATCATCGTACAAAAATTCTTCGATATCCGTCTGCTTGCTCCATTCGAAGCGGGAATACCATGACGATCAGAGAGAGACGTGCGCCCGGCAGCCGGCGAATAGTAGCGCAATATTTACTATTTATTTTGCAGTCCTCCGAATGGCAATCAACTGTAACACGTGTTTTGCTTTCCTCGCTTTCCAGAATAAAACGCACCAAAATGGCACTCAGGAAATTGAACCATCCAGCAGCAAAGTCGTCGTCGATGGCGATGGCGGATGATGTTCGGCGGCTACAGCTGATGTGTCTGACTGCTTCAGAGCTGCAGGGCATGTGCCTCCATTTCCGAGGAAAGGAAAACAATTTTCGCATTCGAGTTGATATTTCGTCGCTAGAAGCGAGTGCTTCTGATTTGGAGGGAAGATGAAAGTTTCTCTAATGTTTGGAAGACAAGGAGGGATTGGCCAGAGACCAAAGGTGCGTAACTGATAGGTGGAAGGCACTAATTGGTCCAGTGGTGTTTTGCTTTGATTTGAGTGGAAGATTACCTTGGGGGCATTGTTGCCACTGAATTGGTAGTGCCGTGATAGAATGGTGCTTTAATTGAAGTTAAATTGAAGCCCTTCAAGTGATTACTGGATTCATCAGTAATCATCCCGAGGTTTCCCACGGTGCTCCTTCAAAATTGTAGCAGGGATCATGTCAAAGTATCAATAGTTTTATGGTCAGAAGCTTTGTCTGAAATATTTTCGCAAAGTTTTTCAGAAATTCCTGCATATTACCCTTTAAAATTCTACTTCACGCCGGTCCAAAATCCATTCAAAAGTTAATGTGCAATTCCGATGAAGTCCTGCTCCTGATTCTTTAAAAAAGTAACCTATGATTGGTTCCTATACATTACAATTTGACAATCATTATATTAATTTCTAGAAATGTACCGAACAATCCATTAAGATTCGCCAGGAATGTTCTTTCAGCAATATTTCGTATCCTTTTCATTTATATTATTCTTGTAATTCTTGTTTTTTTGTTACTTTTGCTATTCTTATCTTGTTATTCTTGTTATGCTCGTTATTCTTGTTATTGTTTTTATTGTTTATTATCGTTATTCTTGTTGTTCGTGTTATTTTTGTTGTTCGTGTTATTCTGTTTCACTTCTGTTCAAACTAACATCATTTTTTATGTTTTTCTAAAGGATGATAATCATTGGCGTAGCTAGGAGGGGTTCCAGGGGTGCCTGGCACCCCCTAGAACAAATTTGGCACCCCTTAGAATTTTTTCCTTTAGTCACCTAAAATTTAGAGTTTCACACAATAAATTTCAATATTTATTGAAGGCACATTTGAATAAAACTTAAGCACACCCGGAATTACTTATACACCTGTTGCACGTTTTGGCGTTTTGGATATTGGTAAGAACAATCAACAGACTTCTCCATGGATTCCTCCAGTAATACCGTTATCTATTCAAACAGTGATTTTTCTAGGCTTCATTTATGGATTCCTCCACATATTTCTTTCTCAGGATTCTCCAGGCAGTTCAGATGGGGTTGTACATACCGTAAAACGGGGTATCTTTGATAATGCGGATAACTTTGATAGCGCGACAGGCATTGTATAGTTTATCTTATAACTATGATTCCTTCAACCAGTTAAGGAAAAGGCAAACGCATATCAATCCTATACATATGAAAGTCCATCCTAAACGTATTTTCTTCAAAACGGAGTTTATATTTAACATTTTTGACAAAAATTTAAAATTGTTTATATTTTTGTCATTTGTCAACCCCTTCAAACAATCTGTCATACGACTTCGTTTTTTTTTTTTAAATTAGGACATAAATCTCCATACATCGATAAACGCCTAAAAGTATGCAATGTCCTTGTATCTCATGTAGATCAATCTGTGTTATTTAAAATTTGTCAATAAAACTGGGATTTTTCTGAAAATTCCTTCGGTGATTCTTCCAGAGCTTTCTTCAAGGATTTAACCAGGACTTCCTTCAGAGTTTATTCCAGAAATTCCGCAGGGGATTTCTCCAAGAACTTCTATTGGCCTTCCTTCATGAATTCCGGCTGGAATTCTTCAAACAATTCCCATTATAACTCCTTCAGAAATACTTCTAGTGATTTCACCTGGCATATTTACATGCTGCAATACTTTCGGGAAATCTTCTTGAGATTCCTCAAAAAAAATCCTCCTGCGATTCTATCAGGGATTCCTCCAGTATATTTCTACCGATTCTTTCAAGGAGAACTGTAGGTATTCCTCCGGGCACTTGGTAGAGGAACTTCGTTTAGGATAACCCCGGTATTCCTGATTCAAGGATTTCTCTAGAAATTACTTCTATGATACCTCCCTGAATTCTAGGAATTCCTCCAGATCCGCGCTTCCCAATTTTGGGAAGCGCTGCTCCAGTTATTCCAGCTGGAATTCTTCTAGCAATTCCTGCGGTTCTTCCAGTTATTCTTCCTTAATACATTCTAACTATGGTTGTTCCGAAATAATGCTACGGATTCTTCTAGAGCTTTCTCTTGGCTTTTTTGTAGGAATCTTTCCAGGTTATCTTCCTTGAATTCTTGCAGAAATTTCTTTGGTTGTCCTACCAGGGATTTCTCCAAGGGCTCATTCAGGAATTCCTATAGAAATTCCTCACGGAATTCCTGCAGAAACTCCCTTTGGCCTTCCTCCAAGAATACCTCAAACAACTCCTCCTAAGGTTCTTCCAGCAATTCCTTCAGAAATTCTTACTATGATACGTCCAGATATTCTTCTTGTGATTCCTTTACGAATTTATCCTAGCATTATAGCTGTAATTCTTCCGAGAAATCTTCCTGATATTTCTTCAGAAATTCCTCGTGATTCCTTCAGGACCTTCTCTAAAGATTCTTCCAGAATACCTCTACCGGTTCTTGCAGGGACTTCTCTTGGCATTTCAAGGATTTTTTTCTTTCAATTCCGTCAGGCATTCCTGATTGGGTTTCTCTATAAATTCTTGTATAGCTTCCTACAGCAATACCTCCTAGGATTTCTCCTGAGATTTCTACAATGATACACCGCAGAATCCTTTTGACAATACCTCCTGAGATTTTTCCTGTGATTTCTTCAGAAGCTCTCCGGTGATCCTCTAGGCATTTTTGTGGAAGATATTTTATCCAAGGATTCTCTCATAAATTTGTCATGGGATTTCTCCAGGAATTCCACTTGGTCTCCAGGAATTTCAGCTGGATTTCTCAAGCAGTTCCTACTGTGGTTCTTCCAGCAATTCCTCCTAGGACTCCTCCAGAATTTCTTACTGTAATATCTTCCGTAATTTTTCTAGGAATTATTCTAAGAATTTTTCCAAGGATTCCTTCAAAACTTGCTGGAATTCTTCAAGGTAATCTTTCTAGGAGCATTGCAGAAGTACCTTCAGTGTTTCCTCCAGGAAATCCTAAAGGTTTTCCTGGAATTTCTCCAAATATTTCTTATTGAGTTAATCCAGGAAATTCTCTTGACTTTCATCCAGGAACTCCTCCTAGAATTCCATAAGCGATTCCTGCTTATGTGTAGAATTAGCATAAGTTAAAATACACAATAATAAAAATTAAAAAAAAAATCCTGCTGCTTCTAATGTTTCAGGAATGCCTCTTGTAGGTCTCGTCAAGAAATTCTCACGGTGATACCTGCAGGAATCCCTCTAGGGATTTCTCCTGCCCTTCTAGCTAGGATTCTTCTAGGCAGTGTTCCTCGGATACTTCCAGAAATGCCTTTGATCCTTCAAGGGATTTTTTTTAGAGACTCATCCAGGAATTATTCTAGAGTTTTTATTTGTGGATTACTGTAGAAATTTATCACTGTATTACTCATGGAACTTCTCTTGGGCTTCTTAAAAGAATTCCAGTAGAAATCTCTAGAGGAATCCCTAATTGAATTTCGGGAATAGTTGGCATTTCCAGGGAAATCCTAGAAGGTATTACTAGAGAAATCTCTAGTGAAATATTATAATCCTATCATAATTAATTAGAAGGCACAGAATGTTACTAATTGACAAATTGAGAGGTGAATTTGCGAAAAAAAATCGCGTTCTAGTGGGATTCGAACCTACGACTCCGTATTCGCTATACCGTCGCATGACCATTTCTTTGAGGATTCCTTCGACATGGTTATTTTTCTTTTTTTTTGAAAATTTCTGCGGTAGTTTCATTAGAATTTCATCAGCAATTTGTTTGGATTTTTTTGCTAAATTTCAATGGCTATTCCTCTGAAATTATATCAGCAATTCTTTTTCAGTTATTTTGCAAATTTATTAGGCAATTTTATTGTGATTTTTTTTTTGAAATTCTTTATGATTTAACTGTATTTATATTTATTGCTTCCGAAAGTTGCAGAATTGGAAAATCTAAAATTCTCAACTGGTCTTAGTCGAAGAAAATCCCATGAAATTCACGAAAAACTTACTGAAAAAAATCTCAAAGAAATTGTCGAAAAAAAGTCCATCAAAATTACGTTAGAGCTTTCAAAAGTATTCATATAAGAATTACCAGAGGAATTCCTGAATAAAAAATATTAAGACTTTTTAAGGAAATTGGCCAAATACAATCTCAAAATAAATTGCCGAAATATTCTATTTATTACTAGCAGTCCCGGCGAACGTCGTACTGCCTGCCTACTCTGTTTTTTGACATCCGGTTCCATGAACAAATGCCCCTCAAAATGGAATTTCTGATTTTCCCGTTTTTCTTGACTTCCCGGTCACTTTTCCTAATTATTTTTTCGTACGAACACGTTGGAGCCCTGGCGGAATGCAACAGAGAAAGAATCATGTCGATCTGTTGACCCGTTCCCGAGCCTATTCGTGACATACAAACACCATTCCATTTTTTATTTATATAGATATAAAAAAAAAAACAAAGAAATTAATTCCAAGAAATTCTCAAAGAATTTCCCGAAAGCATTAAAGGAATTTCTGAAGAAAATTTAAAAAGAACCCCAAAAGTAATTTCCGTAGAATCACCGTGACATAATTTTTAAAGAACCGCCAAAGTTTTTTTTTTCAAATAAATTCAAATAAATTCCCGAAATCACTAAGAAATTTGCCGAATCAATTTCCAAAGGAATTACAAAAGAAGTTTCCAAAAGTAATAATCGAAGTTGCCAAAATTTTCGAATGTTATTGCTGATGAAAATCCCGAATAAATGTTCAATGCAAGTAACATCGGAAGGTATTCTGGAATCATCTGCTGCAGGAATTCCTTACATAAAAACTGAAGAAATCTAGAAGAAAGTGTCTGAAGATTTTTCAATAAAATTATAGAACCGATTTATGAAAGACTTTCCAAAGGAGTTTTCGAAGGAATTGGCGCTGGAATACTGAATAGCATAAATAATAAAAATCCAAAAAATGGACGAAAATCCAAAAAAAGCGGAATGACTTGCCGGAGTTTTTCAAAAAAAATGTGGGAAGTTCCCAGAGGCATAGTCGCATGGCTTCACTAAAAGAATTCCCTAAGGAATTGTCTGAAGTATAATTGGAGAATTTTTAAAAGCAAATATCAATAGAATTGCTGACATTAACAAAACAATGCATGAAATACTATTTAAAAAAAAAACAGCTTTATACAGCATTCCATTCACCAGATATATTAATATATGGTAATTACCAATCCAGTCGAAATCGGAATTTGATGCGAACATCAGGATCCCGATGAGAAAAATCGAAGTGTCGCACCAAATTCCGGGTTTCAACTGGATTGATAATATGTTAGTGAAGCTTCAGAACGGAACTCAGGATAATGGAGTGCGAATTTTGTAGTTTTGAGAATCATACTCACAATTTTTCTGTAAAAGTATTTTCTTGTCCACGTGGTAATATTCAACTTATTAAAAAAACGCTTTTTAGCTATTAATTTTGTGGCCAAACCAAAAATGATTTTGAAATTTTAAGTGTTTATATTTCTTAAAATTGTTCTTGAAAGCTATTTTTATAAGGGTTGTTATCTTGCAATAAAACAAAGGAGCGATTCCAAGCGACAGCATCAAAATTAAGGAAATTTTTTAATTAATAATTTTCTATTGAAGTGAAACTTTGCACAGTTTTTCAACTCCATCTAAATCGCCATTTTTCGATATCAAATTTTTATTTTGAATCACGACTAACTTTTTAAAAGGGTTTATGCGAAAATGGTTCAAAAATATTCAAAAATCTGCACAACCAAAATGGTTCGTTCGATTGCTATGAATTTTTCAGCAAAGTTAGATAACTAAATGGTGATTCCTAAGAAAATATACACTGTAAAAAAACATCTTTTTTAACTTTAAAAAATATCATTTTTGTCACAAAAACTCAAATATCTCAAAACCCTATCTTTTTACCAACGTAATTTTTTTAGGGAAGACGGTCCATTGTATTAGCAATCTACCATAAAAATTTGGTGATGATAAACTAATAAACAAAAAAGTTATAACATTTCAAACATTTCACAATTTTCACATTTGGTAAATATTTTTTTCTGTGTAAATTATTTCGGTCCGAAATCGCAGTTTGATGCTGATTTTATCGTTCAGCAAAGTTAGATAACTAAATGGTGATTCCTAAGAAAATATACACTGTGAAAAAAAATCTTTTTTTAACATTAAAAAATATCATTTTTGTCACAAAAACTCAAATATCTCAAAACCCTATCTTTTTACCAACGTAATTTTTTAGGGAAAACGGCCCATTGTATTAGCAATCTACCATAAAAATTTGGTGATGATAAACTAATAAACAAAAAAGTTATGACAATTCAAACATTTCACAATTTTCACATTTAGTAATAACTTTTTTTAGTGTAAATTATTTCGGCCGGAAATCGCAGTTTGATGCTGATTTTATTGTTAATGGCATTGCGTGAGTAAAACAAGCTGTTTTTATTATGTATTATGTATATTATATGTACAGTAATGTTCCGATTTTATCACGCCCTCCGCGCATTGGTCGTTTATTCATTAATTTGCTGTTACATTTGAGGACAAGTGTTTTCCCTCTTCTTCAAGATGAATGTTGAAAGCGTGTTTTGCAACGTTAAAAATATTGAAATGGGTATGGATGTTGAAGTATATTTCAAAGCATTTTTGAAAAGGGGCGTGATTAAATTGTTTAAATAGATGTCGCTCATGGTACGGTGGCATGACTCTCTGCACTTAGCACTTCTGGCAATTTCTCAGTTGTCGTTTTCGAAATTTTCAAACTTCCTACGCCCTGCTTTACCGATGATATACAGATGGCTCGTTTGTCAAAGTCTAGACGGCAGGACGTGCAAATGCGTAAATTTGTATTCAATTTGGGCATAACCAGTCTCTTTTAGTTTATCTATGGTGCTTTCGGTGAGATTTCGTAACTCTTTTGAACATTTTTTTTCATCAAACGGTCTACAAGAGAGCGTTGAGTTGAAGACCTTTGAGAAAGCGACTGATCATGTTGTTCGTTAGATTATAATAAACAAAATCACTTATTAGTTTTAACTGACTAGTTTGGTGTTGTTTGCTTGCCTGAAGAAAAAATTTTAATATCCATAGCGGTAGTATTTTTTTGCTTTTTCGTGAGCATTGGTATGGTATGTATACACACAAACAAACGTAACACTGACGAAATTTTCATTGACCACGCCTTTAACGATCATTTTGAATCTTGGTTGTGGCTTCCATAACCAGAAGAGTGCCCATCGTTTTTCTTTGCGTTTGACGTTTCACACTAGCGCCTTCTGATGACGATATTGCACAACGCAGTGTTTCGTGAAACATTTCCACCAGGTGATGGTAGTGTGAACTGGGCGATGGATTTTCACGAAAATTGTTCTAGGCGTTTCGTCTGTTTGTCTGTGGTATGTACCTCTCATGTATTTGTTGTTGTTGAAGTTACTCGCATTCTTCCGATCATAAAGTCTGTTCTCTAAGAGGTAATTTTTTTTTGCAGATCAACTAGACGTATACGCGTATATATTAAACTTTTATTATGCAGCTTTCGTCTTAAAAATAAGTTTAATTCCATTTTTCTTATGATCAACAGCTTTTCAACACTATCAAGGGATTTTTTCACCAGTCACGTACAACAAAAAGTATGACACTCTCAATATTTTTGATCATAACACTGGATCGCGTCTAAGGGAGCATCCATTAAGTACGTCACGCTAAAATTGAGAATTTTCAACCCCCCCTCTCCCTTTCGTACGGGTTTTTCCTGTACTTAATACATTGCTTGTCACACTTTCACAAACCCCCTTCCCCCCTAGGACCGTGACGTACTTAATGGATGGCCCCTAAGTTTCAAATATAAACTATAGTAATTATGAATAATCAAACAAAAATATCATGAAAACAACTTGTTTAGTTCAGGTGGTAGCCTTTACAATAAAATCAGCATCAAAATATATATTTTTTTTTTTTGCTAGGTTTCTAGCTGCACTCTGAATAGAGTTGAAACCTCTACACTAGACCCGAAGATAGAAAAGAGTACGTAATCTTTCAGAAGCAGTTTGCCAGCCGTACGCGGAAAATGATATCCATTAAGACACTGTTGCCTACTGACTCAGAAAGTTACGGTAGAAGGTTGGAAAGTTTTCAATTGGTCAGTCAGTCAGGATTTGCCTATGTAGTGTTATGGTCACACGGTTTGTGTTTGTCTTCTTGTTTGATTTTGAGGTATGGTTCAATATGTTTTTTTTTCTCGTGAAGTCAGTTGTCGTATGTTTGTTTTTTCCATCGAATCAATCGAGCCCTGTATGTTAAAATATAGTCAATCCTGTGTCAAATTATTTTCTTGATTTCGCTAATCGTTTTCTACTTCTCTGTGTCCTTAAATTGTGATCAGTTCAAAACCCACAGAAACATGTAACTGAACTTCTGATATTTTTCTGTTGGTGTCATAATACCATCTAAGAGTTGAACAAAAATACGCCAAGTTGGTCAGTTAATTGCAATAAAATTTCAAAATAATAAAGATTGCATGTCAACTATTATGTATTCATCCCCCTACAAATACTATGAAAACTATTAAAATTCGTTCAATTGTCCTACATAAACCATGTCATTTTCTCAAGCGTAGCCTAGAAATGTCAACCTAGTCATACACAAGTAACGTTGTTCAGTAAATAAAAAGCAGTCAGTTTTTGTCCAAAATGTCACGTCGAACGCATTGACGTCAACAATGCGTTTAAGTGTTCGCATGTTAGCTTCGAATCTATCAGCACAATTAAGTGCTGCAAATCTCCTTCCCACTATTAATTCTTCGGTCGATTTTAATTGCTTTATTTAAAGAAAATATGACCAACTAACATTGTAAAAATTCGAAAAAAGTGACTCTGACATTAATTAATTACTAATCCAAATCAACCGAGAAACGTGGGAAATAGAGCCCAAACAACATTTTGAAGTCAGTTGGCTGTAAAAGGTTCCAAAACCTGTCACAAATCCTATAATACTTTTATTAGGATTTGTAACGATCTTCAAAACCTTCTTATATCCAACCGACTTGGAACTATTGCTTGGGAATAGACTCTACTGAGCCCCGGCGGTTCCTCCGTGTTTATCGAGCATGTCTGATGCATATGATCAGCCATACTCCATCTGCAGCAGCCGGTTCGTGATGAACCGTTGGAGGCGCATTGAAGTGTTAAAAAAAGGTGATATGTTTCACTAAAGAACACTACATTACAATAACCAAAATGAAACTCCTTCACTTTAATACCGTCAACCCCTGCAAACTTGGCCAGGGAATAAAATCAGCATCAAAATATAACTCTCGAAATAATTTACACAGAAAAAAAATTTTTTTTTGTTACTAAATGTAAAAATTGTGAAATGTTTGAAATGTCATAACTTTTTTGTTTATCAGTTTACCATCACCAAAATTTTATGGTAGATAGCTGATATAATGGGTCATTTTCCCTAAAAAATTGACGTTGGTAAAAAGATAGGGTTTTGAGATATTTGAGTTTTTGTGACAAAGATCATATTTTTTTAAAGTAAAAAAATAAATTTTTTACAGTGTATATTTTCTAAGGAATCATCATTTAGTTATCTAACTTTGCTGAAAAATTTATAACAATCGAACAATCCGTTTTTGCTGTACAGCTTTTAGAATATTTTTGAACTATTTTCGCATGCACCCTTTTGAAAAGTTAGTCGTGATTGAAAATGAAGGTTTGATATCGAAAAATGGCGATTTAGATGAAATTGAAAAACTGTGCAAAGTTTCAGATATTTTTGAAATGGTCGCTCAGGATCGACTGACATGACTCCGTGGAATTCCTCAAAGGATGTCACGATGAATACAAGTTACACGCAAGTTTGTGGATATTTTATAGTTTGCGAGATTTACACGTCTAATAATTGCTTCAAAAATGTATTCTGATGGACCTGATTTATTTCAATCCACAAAACAGGGGTTGTCGCGTTAAGTACTTAAGTTCAAACTGAAAATACAAATTATTTTTTCCCCCGACTCAGTAAACCATTATACTAAAAAATTGAGGTCGGGTCGGTATTTCCTTAAAAAAAGCAACTTGAGAGCCACTGAAACTGGCACCCCCTAGGCACCCCCTAGAAAAAAATCCTAGATACGCCAATGATGATAATGCTGCAAATGAAATAGTAGGGGGTGGTCCACTGCGATATTATTCTTTGCAATAAATTGTACTTTGTTGTGAGTAATGGTGTCACATTTACAATGAAAAGAATAATACAAAAAGCAATTATCGATCGCAGATAAGACAAAAATGTTACAAAGTCACGTAGCACACTGAAACTGCAGCGAGGTATGTCATACTTTTAGACATTCAATACCAATACAGTATAGGAAATAGTATGGTAGCAGTCACAGAGTAAGAATACAAAAGTTGCGAATGAAATAATAAATTTGGCATGCCACTCAACTTTTTAACTTCCATATCAAAGCGTTCTAATAAACTTAAGATTTCACTATAAAAAAAATAAGATTCTGCAATAAAAAAAAGTCCCTGTTCTTTGACATCCAGAAATGCACCCGAGCCACGTATACGGTTCGGTGGTGACTTTCATTCATGGCAACTCGTCTGGAATTGCGTGGAAGCGGGAATGTAGCATTGCATTGATTGGTGTTTATAGAGCGCATTTTCATTTGCAATGGGACACGTTTCCTCAGCAGCTTCGCATCGTGCAGAAACGGTGACTTATGGTGAGAAATGGGTGCGCGATTCAATACCCGTGATGGTTTTGCTTTGAGGGTCCATATGGCTCAGGTGGTAAACGTTCTGGTATGCAACACGACCATGATGAGTTCGATTCCCGCTCGGTTAAGGATCTTTTCGTAATGGAAGTAGTCTGGACCTCCGTGGACATAAAGAGTGCATCGTACCTGCCACATCATATACCGTATATGATATACGGAAACATTATTTATTAATTGGCGAAGAAATCTATTAGATTGTGCTCAGGTGCACACTAAACTGAGAAACAAGGCTCTATCCCAGGGAAACGTAACGTCAGAAAGAAGAATACGATGTTGCCTTGCATATCATCTGATAAAAGCGAAGCGCCCATGGAGGCACGAAAGGGGAAAAGCTGCCTCTGATTGATAGAGGCACGCGTTCGAGCCGTTAGTCACGGGATTTCCAATATAGATGGGAAAGTTATGCACAACATAATATCTATGTTCCATGAATGCTATCTATATCTACGTCGTTGTTTGAATTACTTCTCAACTCAAACAGAGCTTTCTTACAAAGTTTTATTGTTAGGAACAATTATACAATAATGCAAGAAAAGCAATTTCCCAGGGATTGTTTTCAGAGTTCCGGGATTTTTCAAATGAGTTTCTTCGGTGATATTTCTGTAAGGATACTTTCGGGACGTTTTACGTGCTTCTTCTAGATAAACTTTAAGAATTCCTTCAGAAATTGTTTTAGGGATTACTGAAGAGTTTCTTCAGGAATTCCTCCAAGATTATAAATAAAAAGAAAATCGGGTTAAGTACGGTTCATTTGAATTCCACTAAGAATTTGCATCCTTTGACAGATACGTATTTCAACCTCAACTGTAAGGTCGTCTTCAGTGTCTTGTACTTGACTCGACTCAAGTCGAGAACGTTGCTCTAGGTAATTGTGGGCTTCGTGGCTGTGCTGTTAACGTCATTTAGGTGTATTGTAAGCCACGGAGTGTGTGATTCCTGCAGTTTTTTTTTCCTACGGGATTCCTTTCAGCAATTTCATCGAGAATACCTTCAAGTATTTCCTGTTTGATTTCTTCTAAGAATCCTTTAAGAAACTTTAAAATCTCGTTAATACAGAAAAAACAAGAAACTTTAAAGGATTCTTCGTCATAATCTATAGTAATTCATCCAGAAAACCTTTCTACGATTTCTCTCAATGTTTTTTTTTTGCTTCCACAAATTCTTCTGTGATTCCATCTAGGAATTATCATTCTTTGATTCCGCCAAATCGTATTTGTAATTTATCCCGGAAAATCCTCAGAAGTTTAAATTTCTTCTAACTACCAAGCGAGCTTCTAAAATACGGTGGAGAAGCACTGGTGAGAGCACTACACTGGGTCATTACCAAGATTTGGGAGGAGGAAGTATTACCGGAGGAATGGATGGAAGGTATCGTGTGTCCCATCTACAAAAAGGGCGACAAGTTGGATTGCGGGAACTACCGCGCGATCACACTACTGAGCGCTGCCTACAAGATACTCTCTCAAATTTTATGCCGCCGTCTATCACCGATTGCAAGAGAGTTCGTGGGGCAATATCAGGCTGGATTCATGGGTGAACGCGCTACAACGGACCAGATGTTCGCCATCCGCCAGGTGTTGCAGAAATGCCGCGAATACAACGTGCTCACACATCACTTGTTCATCGATTTCAAATCGGCGTATGATACAATCGATCGAGAACAGCTATGGCAGATTATGCACGAATACGGATTCCCGGATAAACTGATACGGTTGATCAAGGCGACGATGGATCGAGTGATGTGCGTAGTTCGAGTATCAGGGACACTCTCGAGTCCCTTCGAATCTCGCAGAGGGTTACGGCAAGGTGATGGTCTTTCGTGCTTGCTGTTCAACATTGCTTTGGAGGGTGTAATAAGAAGAGCGGGGATAAACACGAGTGGGACGATTTTCACGAAGTCCGTTCAGCTGCTTGGTTTCGCCGATGGTATTTATATTATTGCTCGTAAATTTGAGACGATGGCGGAAACGTACATCCGACTAAAGAGTGAAGCCAGGCGAATCGGATTAGTCATTAATGTGTCGAAGACAAAGTACATGATGGCAAAGGGCTCCAGGGAGGAATCACCGCGCCCGCCACCCCGAATTCATATCGACGGTGATGAAATCGAGGCGGTTGAAGAATTCGTGTACTTGGGCTCACTGGTGACCGACGACAACGACACCAATATAGAAATTCAGAGGCGCATTGTGGCAGGGAATCGTGCCTACTTTGGACTCCGCAGAACTCTACGATCTAATAAAGTTCGCCACGAAGTTAACCATCTACAAAACGTTGATTAGACCGGTCGTCCTCTATGGGCACGAAACATGGACCTTACGTGCAGAGGACCAACGCGCCCTTGGAGTTTTCGAACGGAAGGTGTTGCGTACCATCTACGGCGGAGTGCAGATGGAAGACGAGACTTGGAGAAGGCGAATGAACCACGAACTGCATCAGCTGCTGGGAGAACCAACCATCGTCCATACCGCGAAAATCGGGAGACTACGGTGGGCGGGTCACGTCATCAGGATGTCGGATAGCAACCCGACTAAAATGGTTCTCGAGAGTCATCCGACCGGAACAAGAAGACGTGGAGCGCAGCGAGCTAGGTGGGTCGACCAAGTGGAGGACGATCTGCGGACCCTACGCAGAGTGCGGAACTGGAGACAAACAGCCATGGACCGAGTGGAATGGAGGCGGCTACTATGTACAGTAGAGGCCACCCCGGCCTTAGCCTGACCGGTAAGGTAAGTATGAATTTATTGTGGGAGAAAAAAGTTGCCTATCCCAAACATTTTGGCCATCCCCTGTATGATCAATCTTTTTCGTGCATGTGTGTGGTCTGTCAGAATGACCTGAGAAATGTCAATGGCTAGCTTTGTTGGTGTAATGAAGAATTAGAAAGTTTGGGCGCCCTGTATCTTCTCAATTAGACGTTAAACTAACATTCCTATCCTTTCCTATCGATTGTAAGGACGTGGCCAGGTGTGCAATGTGATACTTGTTTGGACCAACTCTAACACGTAGAAAAAAGCGATAACCCCAAACGTTATTTTAGCGACACTACGTGTTAGATTTTTCAAAACATATAAAGCAGAGCATTGCATAGCCACCCACGATGTGTACAATGGCGATGCTATGCTACGCTGCATTTCATGAATCAGTTGCTTTTGCATCAACACATAACCATTTTTCCACCCATATTTTTTGAAAAGGGCTTATGAAAAATACCAAATTTCTTTCTTAAAAAATATACGTAACTCAAAAATGGTTTGTTGAATTGTAATGATGTCTTCGAAGATGTAAAAGGAAACAGTTTTAGAAAACAAAATATTCAGTAGTAATATTCATCGCGGATTAATATTAGATGTCATTTGTTGCAATTTTTCAAAAACCTTACCCTTCGTTTTTTTTGCTGTACAAAGCTGACTTCTAACATCAAACTTTGCCAAGTAGCCTAGGATTATATCAAGTTCCAATGAAAAAACTATAGAGTAAGATGGGTCAAAAGCTCAACCCTAGTTGAAAATTCAATATTTTTAAAAAACCAAAGCAGATAAAAATAAATAAATACCATTTGATGATTCTACCATCCATGAGCTAAAACTTTATTGAACAAAGTTACGCTAAATGTCATTTCAATTTTAAAATACATACAACACGTTTTGTAGGTGTGCGTCCCATTCGAACTCTTACCCCACTGCTGGGGCAAAAGATCGAACCTAGTATTTGTCGAGTTTAGCAGACCGTAACACAATATTTTAACACTTTAGTAATATAAATCCAGATTAAACGGCAAAACTTTAAAACTTCGATCGCATTATCTCACTAGTTTCTTCAATTTTAGAGATAATATGTACATTTTGGAGAATTCCATTCCATGCGTTGGAAGTTCCATCGCAAATTACAATGTTTTGATCAAAACCAGCATTTAGTCATAACTTTTCGAAATATTGATCAATTTTCATATTTTTTGAAATGATAGACTTTCTAAAAGGTGTCGAACAACCTTAACACCCGAAATAAATATTTTGAATTAAGCTCAAAAATTTAAAAATAAACTCTTGCCTCATTCGAACTTTAGTCCCACTTTACTCTACATATTTTTTTCATCGCTGTTACAGCGAATTTGAAAAATCATAGAAATTGAGAAAAATGTGTGGGACGTTTTGAAATGCTTTCGATTTTTTTACTGTTTTACACTTTTTATCAAAAACGAATCAATTATTTCTCAGATATGTGAATTTTCAGACCGTCTCGAATAACATTTGAAAAGGCCCATTTTTGTTCCTATCGTTTTTTTTTTTTTCATTATTTTATGGATTCGCTGTTACTTAAGTGTAACTAAAAAATAAATTGAACTATAGATGACGAATATATCAACAAGTCACTTTTCCAAGTTTTACGAAAGTGACTCTAAACCTTTGGATAATACATCATATTGAGGGGTGACTCCAAATGTTTGGTTGATGATATCAAGAGTTAATTTACTCAAAAACTTCTTTCCTAGATTTTTTAGCTAATTTCGACAAATAGCAGTTGAAAGCTAATAGAAAATAGGTTACATTACCGCTCTCGTCTTAAAATTTGGTCGATCCAATTTCCAGCGACACTGCCGTATGCTTATATTCATTATTTAGAAAGTTTGGAAACTTTGTGCAAAAATTTTTGGAAAAGTTTCATCTGAATCTTGTTTAAAGTTACTTTGACTTATTATCTTTTGAATGAGACCTAGGGTTTTGAAATCCGACGCAAATTGGTGGATATATGGGCCTAAAATATGACTTGTTTTTGAGGGGGTGACCCCAAACTTTTGATCGGGAGTGTATAATTACCTTCAAACTATCTCAAGATCAATATTTTCAATAGGTACATATAAGATTGGAAAAACATTGAGACACCGAAATTTTGTCAAAATTTCCTAACCAAGCTATGTGCTGTAAAAAATCTAATAAACTGACAAGGCAAATTGAAGAGGGTGGCTGAAAAATCATAGAGAAACTTCATGCTGCTTGCTGACTGAGCGTAAAGAAGCATCATTATTTCAAATTTTGAAACTCGAAGACATCGTTGAAAGCTATCAACATCGCTGGTGTTTCAAACACGTTACACACAAACTAAGTACTTCTTAAGAATCAGTCTTTGCCCATTGATGAAAATAGTATACTATTGTTCATCCCACACATGCGACTATCGGCAGACGACCGTAAATTGTCATTTTTCTTTCTTCGACAGCAAATAAAATAAAATTAGTAGAGCTTCTTAGAAAACCAAGAAAAACAACAGCAGCAACAATTGAAAAAGCACACTTTCAGACGCTTGTAGAACCAGACAGCAAAAAAAAATATATAACGAAAACAATGCTTTAGAGAACATTTTCTATCTTGCGTGTAAGCTCCATACCTGAGAGGGATGTGATGCCATTTGGCTGCTGGGTTCGCCTACCCGTGGGTTCTGTAATGGCGTAGGATGCTGCATAGGTGGGTTTTGCACTCGGAGTAGGACGACCGTAGTAGACGAACGAACAACACTTGTCTTACCGGTGGGAACGTACGAGGGTCTCACTAAAATGCATAGTGATGTCTTTTCTCCGCCAACTTCTCAATGAACGTGACTGTTAAATGTTATTTCGTGAAATGTGCGCTTCAAGATTCTAGGTATTCTATAGGCGTTCTGTTGTACGGGCGTGCTGTACCGACCATGTCGGCAGAATTCGTCGTTTTATTGCTAGTCGTAACACAGGCGTTTTTATTGTTTTTTTTTTGTTAGATTCTTCAGTAACTTATTTCGTTTAGCAGAAGCACTTGATTCGAAAGCGTGGTGCTGTTGTTTTGCTTCAATACAGACCGGGTATCGTGGAAGGTTGAATAAGATGTATCGTAGCCGGACGTCCATTGATAATCAGCGCTTGCAGTTCGTCGTCCGAGTCCTGCAGGCTATCCAGTTCCTCGTACAACCGTGCTCCGGCACTGGCCCGGGCTTCCGATCGGTTGACCGGTGATTGATTCTTGCTGGTAAGGAACTTTTTCCGCCTCAGCGAGGCGGGCGATATGCTGTTTGAGTCTGTTTCCGGTGCGCCTTTGTTGTTTCCCAGAAGCTTATGCTTCGGGGATTCAGCCGGACTAGAGTGCTTGGACGAGGCGGACTTTTTCGGAGAATCGCCCTCCTCCTCGATGCTGGTCTGCTTCGGTGTGGTGTTCATGTTGCTCTTCCAGCCCCAGTTCTTCCACTTGCGTGATTCCTTCTTCTTCGGCTCCGTCTGCCGACCGTCCTCTTCTCCTGCTGCGCCGTTGACCACTCCGTTGGGCGCTCCGTTCATCACCACCTGACCGTCCGCATCGATGACCGCCAGTTTGGTCATCATCTCCTGCTGCGTCGACTGGAGACTATTGACAAACTCTACTTCCAGATCGTCTAATGATACGGATATACATAATAACACCAAAGGAAAGGATGATAGAATATGTTTGGACAGTTGGATCGAATCGGTATGCTCTCTACACATCTAGTAACGATGAGAAAAAATCTTCATTCATTCCGCACTAAATGAAACATAACATCTAGTAATAAGTAGTGTTACAAACACACAACGGCTACTGAAACAGCTAGAGGTGATGTCAAATCATAAGAAAAATTCAAACTAAGAAAACGACATAGGAGCAAAGAAAAAATATGCAGTGCAAGATGTAGATTGTTTCGATATTTAAGACACTTGGATTAGCGAAAAATGAAGACGAATTTTAGAAAAAGAAAGTTGTGTGGCATGGGAATATGTATCGTTATGGAATAACGTGTTGAGAGATTTCAAACGGAACTATCGGCATTCAGCAAAAGAACGTCTAATAACATTGAGGTTTATAAGGTATTGAGCGCTGGAATGTGCTAGCGTTTTAGCGTACTTTTGCGAATAGAATAAGAAGTCTCTATTTCATCTTTCATCATCATGTTAAAAGTTTTAAGCTTTCCTGTAATTGGTGTTCTTACGAATTTATTGCTGTGTGCGTTCAAGATGCAAACGGTGCCCAAATGCGCTTCAAACGCGGTAACACATATAACCAAAGGCAACGTAGCAACCATAGCCATTTTCACCGCCAACCTAGGATTCGAAAGCTCCCACTGACATCGGGTTACTTGTTAGAAAATCTTACCGCATTTGGTGCTCCCGCATTTGATATTTGCATTTTGAATGCACACAGCAATAAAAACTTATTCAAAACCAATAATAGTTATTTATGAAACGAGTTGCAAAATGAAGATTTTTACAGCACGAGTCGTACATTTATCCAACGAGGCTTGCCGAGTTGGATAATCACGACGAGTGCTGTAAAAATCGATTTTTGCAACGAGTTGCATACAACATTTTTTGCAATGAAATAAACTATTCCCTGGAATATGAAGATTAGCATCAGTATCATCGCGCTTCCTGTTGGGCCAACGGGCATACCCACGTGTTCCATCATGCTAGACAAGAAATATCAATCAAGCAAGCCGTGCTATAATTGTCAAAGTTTTTCAAGCTCTTTCCGCGGAGACCGAGGTTGTCAATCAAACAATTGCATTATGGTTCATAATGCAACCCAAATGAGTTGCATTATGAATCATAATGCAATTGTTTGATTCAGTAACGAAAAGTAGGCCGTAGTGATTCTGAAACGGCAAGTGTAAAACAAATTTTATAATGCAGAGTTGCAAAAAACGTTTTTTTTTTCTTGAACGTCTCCAAAACAAATAATGTAAGAAAGCATATATTTGCAGAGCTGTGAGATTGATCATTTTGAGGTACAAAGTTCTTTAGAATTTCTTACATCAAAGTCGGTTAAGAAAGTTTAAAGTAGACCTGTACAGTGTCCACTCTTTCAAAAATGTTCTCTAAATATCGCGTCTATCTCTATATTCTGATTCTAAAAATTTAAAAAAATCTGAAACTGTTAAGGCACATTTTCCTAAAATTATCAAAATGATCAATGAATCCATAAAACATAAGAATGTCCGATTGTTTGTTTTACCAATAATAACAATCAAATATCCATATTTTTTCGGTTTGTTGGCCATTCTGGCGAAAATTGCTTTTCTAATGTTGGAGAATATGCTATTCTCAACTGCGACATAATTCACTTTCATTATCCAGTTTACAAATGGTGGTGGAATCTGTATCAATACCCGGGTAGAGGTGAATGGCAAACCAAAAACAAAAGAATAACAAATGTTATTGGCATAACTAATTTTGCCATTCATGAGTTCTTCATGAAGAGCTTAAAACAACATGTCAATAGTATAATATGATAAATATCATATCAAAATATGCCATTCGCTTGTCATTTTTCAAATTTGGAAGAATAACTACTGAATGTCTAACTTTGTTATCATTACTAATATTTCGACTGATGAGATATTGTTGTCTTCTTACGAGTTTGACAACCTTATGATAAAATTTGGATTTTGATTATTCTAATGGTAACTTTTGATATTTGTTTGCGGTTACTTTCCACCCAGAAAAGTTTTCATTTTGTTATTAGAATAAACAACTTAATATACCCTTCTTATGGTTGACTTATTTGGATATTGTTTTGTTTTCAATCACTTAAAAATGGTATACTTTGCAATTCTCAACCATATTTTTTTTGTTCTTGGTTTGCCATTGTAATGTCAAAATTTAACATTCTTTAGTTATTTTATCGAACAACGACAGTATTTTTGCCCTTTTGTCACTTATTTCAAACAAACCGATGGCAAATTTAATCATTCAGTAATTCTTTTTGAATGGTAAAGCTTGCAATTGTTTTGTAATTCTTTTCTGCCCGGGTATTCTCCAACATAAAAAGTATTGTTAGTGGAAGATCCAAAAAGTACTACTCAAGATCATAATCAGTTCATTTACATTTCCTCTTCTACATCCTAAAACCGAATGTTCTTAAAAGTTCTGTTCAAGATCAAAATCAGTACTTTCACACATTAATCTTCTACAACATGGCGCCGCCAAACCAACACCGCCTCATGACTCCCGAAAACTTTGAAAACGTAGAACTTGATGCTCTTGTTACATCCCGCTTTCAGCAGTGATAAACTCATTGCTTATGGGTCACATGGTCGAACATGCGATTCCTGTCGCGTCCATTTTTCTTTTTTTACCCTAATCCATCTGACAGATCATTTTTAGATGTTGATTTAATGTTCTACAGCCCAGATCTTCCCAGATATAAGTTTGGTCTTATAATATCTTAATGAGATGTTATCATGTTCTTTCCCATATCAGTTTTTGATACCATTTATGATCTTTTATCTCTCCTGTCAAACAAACAATATAGTAGGTAGCTTATTATGAGCTTCAGTACTTCACAGAGTAAGTTAAAATGATGTTGTTCTGATTATCTTGTCTACTCGGGTAGAAGGCATTTCCATAATAAGTCGACACAAAATAAAAAATGCACTGGCATTGTGGATAAATAGATGATTCTTTTACATAAATTGTAATAAAAACTTTTCGCTGTGGACGCTTTTTAAGCAAATGCTCAAGTTTGAGGATTTGTGTCTCAGCTTTTAGTGCACCGATTGATCTCATTGATTTTGACTTGACATGCATAATAATTTTAAATTTGATTTGTAAAAAAAATAAAACTTTTTAAAATTTCGCTCGCATTTCAGAAAAAATAGCAAAATTTAGATTTTTTAATATTCGTCTAAACATTCGAGCCTCAAAATTATTCCAAAATAAAATTTTTATGATTTTTCCCCAAATAAGAGTTTTGCAAAAACTTTAAAAATCTTACACGGAATAGTCCAATTTCTTAACGAATTAAATTTCAAGTTATCAAGATGGACCAAGATACCAATCTGTGATCTAGAAGCTGAGAATCAGAGTTCCACACTCCGACATTCTGTATGAAATTCGGCCAATGCGTACTGTATACTTAATCCATATTTTTTTAAGATATTATTTCGATAAATAGGGGAAATGACAGCTACAGTGGTTTATCTACCCTATAATCGTCTGAGATATAAAGTAAGCTTTTTAGGCTGACGATAAAAAAACGGTTAAAGACATCATCTTCTCTGCTCATTGACATTTTTCTCTGAATTAGCCTTTAGAAATCCTAAAAATATTCATAATGTAGCCCTAACCTATCCTATCCAGGTAATATATGGGTCGTGTCGTGAAGTAGGCCAACATTTTGACGAAAAAATAATATTTTGTAGTATAATCGTGGTTAGGAGAGTACTCCCAAGTTAGAGTACATTCGATTCTTTTGCTGTTTTGCACGGGTCGTTTTTTATGCTATAACTCAGCCAATTTTGAACCAATTGACTTGATTTTCGTGCCGTCTTATTCAATACTCTTTATTACGACACTTATTAATTCGTAACCTGCTTATTCGACATTTGTAGATATAAAAAAATAAGCAAATGTCACAGCGATGTACACTGTAATTGCGAAACAACCCGATAGTGTGCTTTTACTCACACCCGCAGGAGCTGCTATTTCCGGAAGTTCAAATTTAGTGTTTTCCAACATCTGAACCGCCTGAAGATCAACCGGAACTCCCGAAGCCAACAATCGTAGAAAGAACAAGCTTATAACTCCTACCACCACAATATCTGTGGATTTATTTTCAATAACCAATCCGTCAATCAAAGCAAAACAAAAATAGAGTTACGAAAATGCAATGAACAAGATGGTGTAGGGCATAGTTTCCCAAACTGTGGGTCGCGACCCCCCAGGGGGGTCGCCAGCCTTCATCCAGGGGGTTGCGAGGGACAGTAGAAAATTTTACTGTAAAAGACAGAAAATGATAAAATTTATATGGTGGGTCACGAAAAGTATGTTATGTCTGCTTGCAATAGGGGGTCGCGAACCCTGAAAGTTTGGGAACCTATGGTGTAGGTTGATCAGTTTTAAGAATTCAAAGTTTACCCCGGCAATTCGATAGCAATCATTGTCGAATTAACGGGGGTTTACGGTATATGGATAGTACTAATCGTGCCTATAGGTGTACACAAATTTATGAGCCGGTTCAAAATGGACAGAGCTATAGCAAAACCCGACCCATACAAAAAAACAGGACCGGTTGTATGTTTTGGTTTATTCTGTTTTGGCGTTAAGCCGTTAGTACACAGGGTCAAATATTTGTCCAAAAAGAAACCAATACTTAAACATCTTGTTCGATTCGATCAAATTTTTATTAGTGTCAAACAGAAGTTCTTGAGTTCTTTCATTGTCAAATGTTTGACCCTGTGTACTTTAGGCCTTGTTAAACAGTTAAACAGGTAAATTTTCAGCAATGTTGGTAAAATCACACTCAAGTCTCACCCATGAAGCACTTTATGCAAATGCAATATTGCGATATTTTTTTCGACTTAGACTTTGATACGATAAATTTCGTCGTACTCATATTTCGCTTTCGATTTCGCTGTCAATCTCAGTCGCAGGGTTTTTGCACCTCGCCCGATAATGTGACAGTTTTCGCCGGCCGTCTCAATGTTTACCTTTAAAGTCTTTTGTTCTCGGTCCACCAGCTGGTCATGTTTACACAACAAAACCAGCTGGTTCACAGATGTTTACGTTCATCCTTATTGCTCTCGGCTACCAGCTGCTTATGTTTTCATAACAAAATCAGCTGGTTTCGCCTGAATCGGGGAAAGAAGGCGAAAATGTGTCATGAATGCTAGGTAAGTACCATATTAGGGCGAGTTCAATTTCGTCGCCAAAGTCTGATTATTCGTAAAAAATACAATATGCAATGCAAATAAATTTAAACTATATTTGAGGGGTTTAGAGACAAAGGGGTGTAAGTGACCAAAACCTACTATCGAGTAAATGAGGTTGAAGGTTTTCACCAATTTTTCATGCCATACAAAATGCATGGAGTTTCAAAATATACTCAATTTTCTTCGATTTATCGTAATTTATCTAATTATCGCAAAAATGCTCTTAAAAAAGTTCTTGAAAGTCTGATGTTGGGATGAAAATGCTCTGTGAAACTGGCAACACGGGCCAAATAGCAGTTAGCGAAAAAAGCTGTTGATAGGAGGTCGCATCTTTTAATAGCGCGGAATAGAATACTAAAATGTTTGTATATAATGAATAAGTAATAGACTAAGATTAATAAAATAAATTGAATTACAGCATTGAAGCTGCACATCATGAAAGCTGCTTTCAATCTTTGGTGTATCGCGCAAAAGATGACTTGTCTCCGCAACAAACTTCAATGATTTTATGGTCGCGAAGTGAGTGCACCATGGATCCAGTGCAAAGTCTTTTCCATATAGAGCTGAAAAGCAAACGATGGCGGAAGTTTTATGAGGAAGAAGCACGTCGAATCGATGAAGAATATGAACGTGATATTGCTGAAATAGATGCGAAATTTGAGGAAGCTGCGAGAAAAATCCAGTTGGATTTCCTCGAACAGAAGGAGGCAATTATAAGGCAATTTGGTGGCGTTAACCCATGTGAAAAATTGGAATCTTCGCCTAATCCAGTCTGTACAGCTGATCATGAAAACAGTAAACCAATCACCCATCATCCAGAACCATCACGTCAAATGAATCATGCCGAGGTTTATGAAGAAGAACACAATTTGTCTGTATCGCTGCATGTGCAGTCAATTGCCATTAGACCGAATAGAAATTGTCATCTCGGGGTTAAATATAATCAGAGTGTGAACACGGTGTATGTCGTGAGTGGGAATGTGTCTAAAACATGCTCGGTTAGGAGACACGCTTTGAAAAGGCAAACGACCGTCCAACCTATATTGTGCGAGAGTACGAACAAATGTGGATTCGACAAAATAGTGCTTTGTGTAATAGACATAGTGTACGTGATTTTCGATCCCGGTGGGAGCCGTACAAACGTGCGATTGCACACACTTTCAGGTCGATCGCACTGCGGCGATTGTTTGCAATTCTGAATGGTCGTACCGTTGATCATGTTATCCATTCCATGTGAATCAAGCAAAAAAAAATAATTAGACCTATTTACCAGTTTCACGGGTGGGAGTGTTGGGATGAAAATGCTCTGTGAAACTGGCAACACGGGCCAAATACCAGTTAGCGAAAAAAGCTGTTGATAGGAGGTCGCATCTTTTAATAGCGCGGAATAGAATACTAAAATGTTTGTATATAATGAATAAGTAATAGACTAAGATTAATAAAATAAATTGAATTACAGCATTGAAGCTGCACATCATAAAAGCTGCTTTCAATCTGTATCTGTATCTGTATCGCGTAAAAGATGACTTGTCTCCGCAACATCTGATATCTAGAGAATTTTTTCATATGCTCAGTTCAAAATCGACAAAATGGTAACGGGCTTGGTAGTCTAGTGGCTACCACTTCTGATTCATATGCAGAAAATCCTGGTTCCAATCCCTGCCCTGTCTCTTTCCTCCTACTTTGTATCTTTCTATCCACTTTCTCTATACTCTTCTCTCTACATATACAACTCATATATATTCATATGTTCATACCCATCGCTAGAACCAGAAACGGTTGCAAAGCCGTTCCATTCCTTCCGACTTTCACAGCACAGTGTCAATCTATCAGATAACGCCTACGGGTTATTCAATCAAACGAACTGTGCAGCTTTAGCTTCATCGCACTAATCTATCACCTTACGCCTGACATCCGCGCACCAATGTGTGAACCCTCTGCCAACCATATCCCTCCTACACTCCGACATCCGCATGAGTTTGTGCAGACGCAGAAATATATTCGGTCTGATTCGGATTCAAACAATTGTAATCATCACTTCCTTTCCCCTTCCCCATTGGCCAGCAACCTGACGTGGCAGGCGCCATTGTCGCCTAAAAATAGAAGAACACCAACGCTCACACACTGAACATGCCTGCTAGTCCCGGGCAGATATCTCATTAGTTTCTTGCGTGAGTGTAGCTGGTCTGGCGATACTTGAGTAGCATCTACGGGCGGTCAATCAAACTCAAACTCAAGTTCATGCTCAATTCAAAATCGACAAAATGGTTGTTATGATATTTTTTTCTAAGTCTTTGACGTTTCGTGGCCTTGTTGTTTACGATTCGGACTTAAAAAAATGTCGTCAGTTTTCGGATTTAAAAAAAAAATCTTCGCCAGCTTTACATGAGTACCACGTGGCTTGATTAGATTCAAAATTTGGAGTGCACGTGCGTGGGAAAATGTGCTGATTTATTACTTGATGACGGCACGAATTCCAGGAGGTTTTTCGGAATCCCAGGAATCTTTCGCGATTTCCTCACAAATTTGTTCGAGGACTCCTCCAGGAGTCTCTTGTAGGATTCCCAGGGAATTCTTAATGAGATTCTTCCGAGGGTTTGTTTAGTATTTCTACAGAAATTCCCTCTAGGGTTCTTCCGGGAATTTCTTCTGAGATTCCTAAAAGAGGTTTCTTCTGGAATTCCTTCAATAGCACTTGCCAGGATTTCTCCAGGAAGTACTCCCGGGATTCTTCCAGAGATTCTTTCCTGGTTTGCTTGAGGAACATTTTCTGAAACTGTTGCGGTTGTAGGAGGTGCTGGCAAAAGTATTCCAGAAGTTCCTGATTTTTTTTAAACTCTTCCCGAAATTTCTCTAGAAACTACAAAGTCAACACACGAACGCATATAATGTTGAATAGGATGCAATACCGGAGGCGATATGCGTACACGCGGTACATGCTTCCATTTAGCATGTACGAATATGGCCTCCACTTTAGCATCATATTCTACATCATATGCGACTTCGTGTTGGCTGGGTTATTTCCAAGATTACCTAAGCAAGTTTTCCTGAGATTCTTCCAGGAACTCCTTCCGTGGTTTCTCCACATTTTTTTTCTATGATACTTCTAGGATTTATTTCTGTGATTCCTCAGGGAGCTATATCTGAGATTAATTTTGGAATCCCTTCTAAAGTTACCTCCAGGAATCCATCCGAGATTCTCCTAATAGCTTCTGATGAAAACCAGAAGGAATTTCCTCAACCTGGAAACCTGGAGTATTTCCTCAAGGAAATCCTGTAGGAACTTCATGAGGAAATCTATAAACAAAAACTGCAGGACGAACTTCTCAAAATACTCCCCAATATACTTCTGAAGGATTTCCATTAGTAACATCTGAAAGAATTCCAGAATGAACTTTTAGAGGTATTCCAGAAGGACATGCAGGAATTTCAAACGAAGCTTGAAGGAACCCAGAAAAGAGTTCCTTGATGAATCCTGGAAGTTTCTGAAAGAATTTCCCAGAATGAGTTCCATAAAGAATTCCAGAAAGAGTTCCAGAAGAAATCCCGGAAAAAGTTCCCGAAGAAATCCACGAAGGAGTTCCTGGCAGAAGTCTAGAAAAAAATCCCGGAGGAATCCATGATGGAGCTCTCGAAAGAATCCTCGAAGTAGTTCCTAGAGGAATCCCGGAAGAAGATCTTGGAGAAATTCCGGAAGAAGTTTCCGGTAGAATTACCGTACTAACAACTTTATGCTTGAATATTTTAGCGGTGAGTTTAGCGATTCCATGAACTTTAATAATTCGATGAGCTTTTACCCATACTGGTTTCTATTTTTGCTGTGTTTCATTTTAAAAAGTATTATTTTGAGTCACCCCAGAAGAAATGTTTTTATTGTATTGACTGATTCTATTCCTGTTCATACAAGTAAAGTGTGAGGGATTGGAAAACTACGTACCTAGTGGTTTGAACCAGCGTTTCTCAAACTATGGGTCGCGGGCTGATTTTTGGTGGGTCTTTTTAACTTATGCGGAATGTTATTGTTAGTCATTTTCTAATTTTCGTATACTCCCTTGGGAGAATCCATTTCTAGATGAGTTTTGTATTATAAGTCTTGTGTGGAGTATATTGAATATTGAAACTACTGTTCTTGAATCAATTCCGACACTATGAGTCGGAATTTTAAGCAATTCGAATCCAATTGGAAGCTTTAAGCACAGAGAAACAGACTTAACACTCCGCTCGCTTCCCATCGAACACCTTTTTAACGGTTGATTCAAATATTCGGTAGTTTGTCAATTGACCACTCGCGGCATTGGTATTGTTTTTGCTCCTATTTGACGTTTGCTCACTACCGCTACCTAGTTGTGGTCCGGCCAAGTATAGCACGATTAAGCCTGGAGCACGTAGCGTCCGTTCCGTCGAGGTTTGCGTTTTTTTTTCACAGTTTTCCCATGGGAAATGTGTCAAACTACTGTCACACACACGCAAACGTATGCATTGTGTGGGGCACTTTAGCATTGGGCGATTGCGTTTTCGTAACGATTTTTTTAATGAAATTTGTTCGAAGTATTACGTCTGTTTCTCTTAAAGATTCGGGTAAAATTTTAGAATTTAGTTGCGTTTTGGAAAAAAAGTTCAAGTTGTTGCTTGCGTTAGCATTTTGTGTTTGACTTACACACTAGTTACAGCAGTTTAAATATCAGAAATAAGAAATACCAAAAATCAGCAAAAATTACCAAACTTCGACAAGAAACCTTCTCTTCAACGAACTTCAGTAAAGTTAAACTTCTGTGAAATTCCGATGGAAATCGATCATCTGAACATAAACGGAACAACTGAAAAGTGTTTTCAATAAAAATTAAAATAAAATAAGTGTGAATGAAGAATATTATTAAAAAATTCAAGAGGACTTATCTGACCATTCAGCAGTACTAAAATTCTAAAAAATACTTGATGTTCACCCACTCGCTGTGAACATCTGTAGCAATTTCAACCGAGATTTTAAGTTAAAGTGCTGCAGAAGCACAAAATTACTAGTAGGCATATATGCAAAGCCAGACTGGTTAAATATATTAGAAACTTGAAATCTTATCTCAAATTTTTAAGACTAAGAGTTAACTGACTGTTTTTTAGATTGAGGGCTACGAAACGTAAGTTTATCACAACCTATGAAAGTGATAAAATGTATTTATTTGAAAAAGCAATCCAAATTTGCAAAAAAAAACTTATTTTATAAATTTTCGTGCGGTGGGTCGCCAAATTCTTTGAAAATCAAAAGTGGGTCGCAAGCTGAAAAAGTTTGAGAACCCCTGGTTTGAACTATCGCTGCGCCTTTCTATATAAACTTAATTCATGAATTTCACCAAATTGCTCAAGCCTCTATCATTTAATATTTATGCTGCATCTAAAATTCATGCCAGTTGAGTTAACTTTCGCTTTCTTCGACTACGACGACGGCGACATTGTCTCTTTCAATGCAGACAAACCACGCCTGCAGCTCGAAGAGCCAACTGTCTGAACAAGAAAATCAAACAAATGCTAGAAGAGATTCTGCAGAATCTGCACCGAACCACGAGCGTAGTTGGTCGTCGATTTCTAGACATACTAAATAATTCACATGGAACTAACAAGCAAGACGGCTAAGTAAGGAATCTCAAACAGGGGTATTTTACAATGATAACCACATGCTACAAACAGTGCCGCAGAGGAGGATGGCGAGGACTGATACATGGAATTTTGGTGCAGTTTTGTTGGAATTCGAGCTTATGATCTCCCTATTCGCTAGACGAAACGCGTTAAAGAACGCCACCATAGAACAGGTATCGATTCTGCGGATTAGAAGCCAACCTGAATTCAACGTCCATCAGTCTCAACGCATAAAATAAGAAGCTCCCACTACTGTTGTCGTCCGTTGGTACTCTGAGTGTTGAAAGTGGACCGGACTGGAGAAGATGGACAGTTGAAAAGAACAGCGTGAGATGATATGGACATTGGATTCAGGTTGGCACTCTGGCCGAGGCGGTAAACGCACGGGTATTCAGCATGACCATGCTGAGGGTGACGGGTTCGATTCCCGGTCGGTCCAGGATCTTTTCGTAAAGGAAATTTCCTTGACTTCCTTGGGCATAGAGTATCTTCGTGCCTGCCACACGATATACACATGCAAAATGGTCATTGGCAGAGGAAGCTCTCAGTTAAAAACTGTGGAAGTGCTCATTGAACACTAAGCTGAGAAGCAGGCTTTGTCCACTGAGGACGTTACGCCAAGAAGAGAGAGAGAGTGCAATCACGTGTTTCGATGCTGATCATAGCATTCTAACCAAGTAGCTCATGTAGGATATAATCTGCAAATAGTAAAACATAAGTTAACCTATTATAATGCCCTTGATAATCACAAAGAAAATCATAGCGAAGGCGTCATCAATCAACCCGTGCACAAATGAGACTTTGATTCAACGTCAGTGTACAACATGTGATTTTCCATTTTAAGATTGTTTCGATTTACATTATACAGGATAATGATTTCTTCCCACCCCCTTCGTTTTCTTCACTGATAAATCACTCTTCATTAGTCCCGATTGCTCAGCTTGATTGATTCTGATCGATTGTCAACATCGCGGCACAGTTTGGTTATGGCATTTCCCAGAAACCGTATAATATCCAACGACAGTAGTCTTCGCTCTTGTTTTATTTGTTCTGGTTCTTCTTCCGGTTCATCTTCATCGGGCTCAACGACGACCGGCAGCATGAAATATTCCTCTACAAGTGTGGGGAAAAACAAAACAGATATGTAATCATCGTCAGATCAGAAGCTGCTGCAAACGTGACTGCTTCCTGGCAATCGACGCCCGGCAATCAACGCAACTAACGCCGATGACAGGAAGGAGGAAATTTATATTGCTAAATCCTACCACGACACTGTGGATTAGAAAGTATAATTCAGTAGCATAATTCGTATATTTCTCATTACGACATACCTTGGTTGAGGCTTACTTGAGAATTCTAAATTTTCCAAAACTTAAAAGAACAATGTTGAGCCTGTGTGTGTGTGTGTGTGTGTGTGTGTGTGTGTGTGTGTGTGTGTGTGTGTGTGTGTGTGTGTGTGTGTGTGTGTGTGTGTGTGTGTGTGTGTGTGTGTGTGTGTGTGTGTGTGTGTGTGTGTGTGTGTGTGTGTGTGTGTGTGTGTGTGTGTGTGTGTGTGTGTGTGTGTGTGTGTGTGTGTGTGTGTGTGTGTGTGTGTGTGTGTGTGTGTGTGTGTGTGTGTGTGTGTGTGTGTGTGTGTGTGTGTGTGTGTGTGTGTGTGTGTGTGTGTGTGTGTGTGTGTGTGTGTGTGTGTGTGTGTGTGTGTGTGTGTGTGTGTGTGTGTGTGTGTGTGTGTGTGTGTGTGTGTGTGTGTGTGTGTGTGTGTGTGTGTGTGTGTGTGTGTGTGTGTGTGTGTGTGTGTGTGTGTGTGTGTGTGTGTGTGTGTGTGTGTGTGTGTGTGTGTGTGTGTGTGTGTGTGTGTGTGTGTGTGTGTGTGTGTGTGTGTGTGTGTGTGTGTGTGTGTGTGTGTGTGTGTGTGTGTGTGTGTGTGTGTGTGTGTGTGTGTGTGTGTGTGTGTGTGTGTGTGTGTGTGTGTGTGTGTGTGTGTGTGTGTGTGTGTGTGTGTGTGTGTGTGTGTGTGTGTGTGTGTGTGTGTGTGTGTGTGTGTGTGTGTGTGTGTGTGTGTGTGTGTGTGTGTGTGTGTGTGTGTGTGTGTGTGTGTGTGTGTGTGTGTGTGTGTGTGTGTGTGTGTGTGTGTGTGTGTGTGTGTGTGTGTGTGTGTGTGTGTGTGTGTGTGTGTGTGTGTGTGTGTGTGTGTGTGTGTGTGTGTGTGTGTGTGTGTGTGTGTGTGTGTGTGTGTGTGTGTGTGTGTGTGTGTGTGTGTGTGTGTGTGTGTGTGTGTGTGTGTGTGTGTGTGTGTGTGTGTGTGTGTGTGTGTGTGTGTGTGTGTGTGTGTGTGTGTGTGTGTGTGTGTGTGTGTGTGTGTGTGTGTGTGTGTGTGTGTGTGTGTGTGTGTGTGTGTGTGTGTGTGTGTGTGTGTGTGTGTGTGTGTGTGTGTGTGTGTGTGTGTGTGTGTGTGTGTGTGTGTGTGTGTGTGTGTGTGTGTGTGTGTGTGTGTGTGTGTGTGTGTGTGTGTGTGTGTGTGTGTGTGTGTGTGTGTGTGTGTGTGTGTGTGTGTGTGTGTGTGTGTGTGTGTGTGTGTGTGTGTGTGTGTGTGTGTGTGTGTGTGTGTGTGTGTGTGTGTGTGTGTGTGTGTGTGTGTGTGTGTGTGTGTGTGTGTGTGTGTGTGTGTGTGTGTGTGTGTGTGTGTGTGTGTGTGTGTGTGTGTGTGTGTGTGTGTGTGTGTGTGTGTGTGTGTGTGTGTGTGTGTGTGTGTGTGTGTGTGTGTGTGTGTGTGTGTGTGTGTGTGTGTGTGTGTGTGTGTGTGTGTGTGTGTGTGTGTGTGTGTGTGTGTGTGTGTGTGTGTGTGTGTGTGTGTGTGTGTGTGTGTGTGTGTGTGTGTGTGTGTGTGTGTGTGTGTGTGTGTGTGTGTGTGTGTGTGTGTGTGTGTGTGTGTGTGTGTGTGTGTGTGTGTGTGTGTGTGTGTGTGTGTGTGTGTGTGTGTGTGTGTGTGTGTGTGTGTGTGTGTGTGTGTGTGTGTGTGTGTGTGTGTGTGTGTGTGTGTGTGTGTGTGTGTGTGTGTGTGTGTGTGTGTGTGTGTGTGTGTGTGTGTGTGTGTGTGTGTGTGTGTGTGTGTGTGTGTGTGTGTGTGTGTGTGTGTGTGTGTGTGTGTGTGTGTGTGTGTGTGTGTGTGTGTGTGTGTGTGTGTGTGTGTGTGTGTGTGTGTGTGTGTGTGTGTGTGTGTGTGTGTGTGTGTGTGTGTGTGTGTGTGTGTGTGTGTGTGTGTGTGTGTGTGTGTGTGTGTGTGTGTGTGTGTGTGTGTGTGTGTGTGTGTGTGTGTGTGTGTGTGTGTGTGTGTGTGTGTGTGTGTGTGTGTGTGTGTGTGTGTGTGTGTGTGTGTGTGTGTGTGTGTGTGTGTGTGTGTGTGTGTGTGTGTGTGTGTGTGTGTGTGTGTGTGTGTGTGTGTGTGTGTGTGTGTGTGTGTGTGTGTGTGTGTGTGTGTGTGTGTGTGTGTGTGTGTGTGTGTGTGTGTGTGTGTGTGTGTGTGTGTGTGTGTGTGTGTGTGTGTGTGTGTGTTATGCATACCGAATCGTTTGATAGAATTTTGGGCAGCAAAAGCGCTAACATCTCCAACTTTTGCTAATTTTCTAAGCGATAATCATTTTTCATTGCAGTACCTGTTCACATTCGATTTTCGCTTCCCTTCCGTAAACCCTCGCATTGTTCCACTTGAATAAAAACGTTTACTTTTAATGAAGGTTATCTTTTGTATACAACGCTAGCAACACATAGACACAGAGCAGTTGTCAAAATAAGACATAGTCTTTTTAATACAGAGCCTCAAAGGTATACTCATAATTAACGATACAGTCCTTATATAGGTCAATCCCCTTAGATTTGAACAAAATTTCCAAAAAATAATGAAGATTTGTATTTTTTTTTTTTTCAGATAGAAAAACACAATAAAAATCCTTTCTTAACGTACATTTGAAACATTAGATGATTTCCAGTTACAGTAAAAATCAGCTCAATCGGAGCATTGGTTACGGAAATAAAGATGCATAAAAGGAGCATTTTTGCTTAAAAATAGAACGATTTCAAATCGACAGCTTTGTACGGAACGTCGAAAAAAATTCCGCTCTACTGTAATTTTGTTCCTTGACGTTTTCGAACTCATGAGCATGATTCTACACTAAAAATGATCATCAGCTTACCGAGTTCAAAAATGCTGTAAACTAGTGATATCACAAAATTTTGATATTTGGACCACAGTGCGCACACGGATAGTGGCCGCCCCAGGACAATACTGGCGCTAAATCCTGCTGCAATGCAACGTGTCATCCGCAAGCACGCAATTGAGTAATCCCAGAGCTCTTCAGTAGTTAGTTGCGGCGGGTCTTTAGTGGTCGCTGCCCCCCGGGATGCCTGATGCTGGCTAATAAATGCGTATACCACTAGCAGTCCGTACCTGCCACTATTGGATAGGGACGCGCGGTGAGGTTTAATGAACCCACACGCGCCTTCTGTGCGTCGCCATCGGTTAGACAATGTTGTTCCTGCCGCGGTTCATAAACAACAGCATTGCGTGGTTGGTGTTCAACGAACAATTAGAATAGAAAAATGGGTGGGCAGGTAGGTGTATTGCATACGAATCTAGTTGAATGAAATTATAGAAACAGAAACGCCCACATATTTACTATGTTGTCGTTGCCGGTGCAAGTGCATCTGTTGCACAACATCGTAATAATGTTGACGATCCGAAAATACTTTGCCAACATATCTGCAAGATATGTACATAGATCAAGAACAAAATGATGCCACTGCCTCACGTAATCTTTATGGATTACGGGATGACCATACTCCTTTCGATTGTATGTACATATGAATTGACGGATTGATGTTGCATGTCTGATTTAAGCTGATCAACTTGTATAAGCAATAAGCAATATGTACGTTGTTGCAGTGCAAGATTAGATAACGATGTCCTTTAATCCGAACATATTCCATAAATGCATGACCACATCACAATGGTCGGAAAAAGATAAAGTTCGGCCAAAACTCTTTTTATGTGTTTAATCGAAGTTAAAGGTTGCCTAGATATGTTATATAGTATTTTTAGTGTTTAAAAAAGGGTATTCAAAAATTACGTAATTTCAATAATTTCAAAAACGATACAAATCGGTAAACCCCATATATTTGCGTTTTTTGTTAGAAAATCAATTCGAATTTAAATAAATGATCATCTTTCGATCAAATCCAATCAAGTTTGTTCAAAACGTGTGAAAAATGTGGAAAGATAAATTTTATTTCAGTAAAAAATGGAAAAAATGGAAAAATATATGAAAAAACATGACTTTTTTAAATAGCTCTAATTTGAAAAACTGCAAATTTCTGCAAAATATTTAAACGTTTTTAGGCAACTCTAAGCATGATCTTTAAGATGTACTATTCGGAATTGCGGCGACACGTGACGACACGAACCGTTTTTTAACTTAAAAATTACCAAAATTTCTAAGGTACAATATATGAAAATTTGAAAAGTTTTGTGACATATTAATTTTGCACTATACGTGCATTCAAACAGTCTAATAACAAGCTTTCATATGCTGGATAACTTAAAACATATATTCCATTCTCAAAATATTATTATTTTACTTTTTTCGAATAATTCATTTTTCAATTTTATGACTTAGGCCACTTTGGCAGTGAAAATGTCATTGAAATACAAAAGCTGGTATGCCTTTAATCAAGAATCATAAAAGTACAATACATTAACTTCGTTATAAGGTGAAATAAAGTTTAAAAATATCAATTTCGTTTTTTAAGAGTTTTGGCCGCCCCTTAGTATGGAGCCCGACCAATGTGCACATCTCAAAACTGATTGCTGCTATACAAGGTAAACTAGATATAAACGTACATGACCACAGCTCTTAGCCAATATTTATGAAACGAATGTAATGGTTCAGATCCGTTTGTATAATTGGAGAATAGAATCAGGATTTGTAAATCCTGATCACCAATCAGGCCTCACGTTAGGAATGTTGATTTTTTATAATACTCCATAAAGATAACCCACATAGTTCTCTAATAAATTTTGCCGAAAAAAAGAACCAATCATTTTATTAACAATGTTCAGTAACTTTTACCGGTAGTTTTAGCAACAGTTTTGCAAGATTAAGTAGTGTAGAGATCCATTTTCATATCTCAATTACTGAAATATGTCTTTTTATTTTTGAAGGAAATATTAGAGGCTGTCCTGAATGAAATTAAGACATTCTCGAATGAATTTTAAGATAAATTCTCGGAGGAATCCCCGGAAAAATTCCGTGTAGTGTAGCGGAGTATTCAAGGATTTTCCGAAGAAATCTTTTTATGAGTTTCTGAAACAATCCATTGCACAATGGGGAAAAACCCATGAAAACCAGGAAAAAAATCAATATCTTTTGTCGCAGTGGAGTGAAAATTGCAAACAAAATCATTTCCGCTTGGAAAATGTCTGATAAATCGAATGGAACTAGTGTCGTTCACCGCACGAAACTGTACGTCGACCTACAGAGTCAATTTATCATCGGATTCTTGATTTTTCATACTAAAAGATGCGTTTTAACAGTATATCTCATACAATATATTAGGGGGATTCACTTAACAGCGTGAACTGATTAAACCGATTAAACGTCGAGATCACCAAGGCAATCTTTGATTATTTCATTCGCAAAATCATGAAACATTTCAAATAAGCAGAAAATCATGGCATACGCAGCAATTTAATCTGTTTAGTGAGTACCCCTATTGAAATTATGAGTTTACTCTGTCTGGTTGACTCAAGTTGGTTATTTTGACGAAAATGATCGATTTTCAAACAAAAATTCATAATTCTGTCGTAGTTAACTACGAAAACTAAACTATTTCCGCAAAGAAAATGTCTGGTTAATCGACTGAAACTAGTGTCGTTCATCGGACGAAACTGTATGTCGACCTACAAAGACGATTTATGACCGGTTTCAAGATTTTTTGTACTAAAAGATACGTTTTGTCAGCATTTCTCATACCATTTATGAAATTACTCTGGCATACAAACCCTTTAGAATGTACACAAGTAGTATTCGGTATAAATATTGCTTTATGTCGACTCAGGTTGGTTATTATGACGAAAAATATCGGTTTTCATATGAAAATTCATAGCTCTGTCGTTGTTATTTAGGAACACTAAATCGTTTCCGCTAAGAAAACGACTGGTAAATCGACTGGAACTAGTGTCGTTTACCGGACGAAACTGTATGTCGACCAACAGAGTCGATTTATCATCGGGTTCTTGATTTTGCGTACTAAAAGATGCATTTTGTATTAATATGACGAATTTATAATGACATACACATACTTTTAAGTGTACACAAGTATTATTCTGTATATTTTTTTATGTCGACTCAAGTAGCTTGTTTTGGTGAAAATGATTAATTTTCATACAAATGAATACTTATAATAGTTAACAAAGAAGTAAATATTTGAAAATATTTGAATTTTGAACATACACTGTAATTACTTCTGTACTCCAAGTTCCTCTCTCTCACTATCTTCTTGGCATCACGTCCTCACTGGAACGAAGCCTGTTTCTCAGCTTAAGTGTTATATGGGCACTTTCACAGTTATTAACTGAGAGCTTGCTCTGCCAATACCTTTTTGCATGTGTATATCGTGTGGCAGGCACGAAGATTCAAGGAAAATTTCCTTTATGGAAAGTTCCTGGAGCAATCTGGAATCGAACACGTCACCCAGCATGATAATGCTGGATACCCACGTCTTTACAGCTGTGGCTATATGGACCTAAATACTGTACTCCAAATTGATTTTTATATCGTATACAGTCGACAACCAAAATAGGTTGATTTCAAGCTTCTCATGTAAAATGAAAGATTTCTTGTGATAACATGTTATCTTTTCCACATAACTATATTATTCTAACCTCTCCTAAAATTCTGATTAAATTCAGGTCAAAGTCAATCTTTGCTTGTAAACATAGATTCATGTCGACATATTAGGGCTACCTTGTTGTTATTCAATCATTTAAATGGGTCATTGCTTATACACCGTTTTTACATCAGTATTCTTTGTAGAATGTAACGGAAGTTGGATATTAGTCGTATGAAGACTTGTCTTTTTATCAAAATTTGCATTGGAAGAATTCCTGAAGTAATTCTTAAAATAATTTCCTAGGTGGGAGGAATATTAAAAAGAATCTCTAGAAGGACACCAGAGGGAGTCTCTAGAAGAGTTGTCAAAAAAAAAATTCAGGAGAAATTTTCCAAGGCAATCCTAGAGGTGAATAGAAGGTATCTCTGGAGGAATATCCTCAAGGTTTCTCTAGAAGAAATCCAGAAAAATCTTTGGAAGATTACCAAGCGAATCTCTGGAATGATTTTCGAAGTCATATCTGGAGAAATTCCCAATTGATTCCCTGGAGAAGAAGAAGAAACATGTACCGAAGGGCCCTTCATCAAGCTCTGTTAACAAAATATTACAAGGAATTACCACATTGTGCAAAAAAAATATTCGAAAGGCTAAATTGGAAAACTTTGAATCCGGGGTGAAGTTGATCAACCAATGACATAAAATTCAAAGATTTAAAGATGATTGAACAAACAAAATTCTGTGATGGTGAATCTGTAATACGTTTTCAAATTCTAATATCTGGTGTAATTATTATGTAAATAATAAAATAAAGTTCAGGTGCTTAGGAAATTACCCGCGTTAAACGCCTTAACCCTTTAGAGACGGATGGATCAAATTAGCCCAACTGAGAAAACAGACCTTCACAAACGTGTTCTAGACCAGCGTGTTTGCATGCAGAAAGACGAAAACACCGTCTCCAAAGGGTTTAGGTAGGTAATTTTCTTAAAAATCGTGTGATTATCGCGGAAAATATGATTTGTCGAACTAACACGACATGTTAACTTCAATTTTTACTCAAATCTAAGTCCAAAATGTGTACCAGGGTTGATTAACCTTCACGTACCCGCCCCCCGACAACTCATTTTCAAAATGCTGGCATTTCGTCAATTTTCTTTCGATTTTTTTTAAGTCACCCACAATCGATCATTAATTAGTGCTAGTATATTATACTCAAGTGGCCATGTAATATGCGGAACCATTTCGGAACTATTCCGGATTGTACTGGGATCGGGAGATGTGGGAGGTTTCTATTTTGTCAAATGGCTAAATGTGATTATTTTGTGTGTTATTGTGTTTGAGAGGACCTGTTTCAGGTGTTCCGGAGCGGCCACATCAGTTGATACATACTTCAGTCCAGTTTTTATGCCACATTCTCTCGAAATCAAGAAAATTCATACGTCGCACGGCATGTTTTGGTTGCAAATCAGAAATGTCTCCGATTAGACCCCCGTGGAACCTATGCTACACGGTAAAAATTCTGCACGCTAGATGTAAGGGAAAAATCCCTTAACTATTCAATGTCGTAATCAACATGATCAGAAGTGCTTTTCCTTTGAGATCGCAATGCTGTCAGTGTTGATTTGAGGACCAAAACAAACCCACCAGAGAAATCAACAGAAAATCCCTTCGATTTGCACTACTGTAAAAAGCAATACGATCCAAAGTGAAAAGTTGTTGATTTGGTAATGACTGTTTTGGGCATAAAAGTAAATATAGATGACAGGCGGTAGAAAGTGCTTCGTTTCGATTCGCACCTCTCTAACAGATGTGAAGCAGTGTAGTGGTAAAATAGTTGATCGTGACTCTAAAGGTCCTGGTATCGAATCTGGGTGCGGCTGTACACATTTTTTTTTAAATTTTAGTTTTGAAATCAAAACATTGTCAACAACGAATTGAAGTGAAGTTACATTAAAATTGAAGAGGCATTGGATGTTCTTTGTCAAATGATATGTGATTGATAACAAACTGATTGAACAGTAGTGCGAATTCAAGTGCCAATCAGTTTATATCACAGTGCAGATTTTTTACCGTGTAGATGCTCCGGGGTGGCCATATTAGTTGATACAGACTTCAGTCTATCGTTTCTGACTCAGTCATTCGAAATCATGAAGATTGATAGACGATAAAAAATCTAGATTTTTTTCATAATCCGACTGGGTTTATCTGAAACACAAAAACACATTCAGCCACACTGAACTATAAACCATTTTCTAATGTTTCTGACCAGCCTGAGTGAACTGAGTGCAAAGTACCTAATGTTTCTGACCAGCCTGAGTGAACTGAGTGCAAAGTACCGAGAAATAAAATGTAATTATATCAATAATTTCAAATGATTCACGTGTATATTTCATCTGGGATCGTTAATAAAGGCTTGTAAGTGGCATGTGTGCGGAAAAGTTTTAAATAGTTTTAGCTGTTGTTTATTTGTGAATGGTTGAACTTTAAACTTGATTATCTCGGAATAAACTATTTGGCACTTAGTTCGGTTTAGCAGAACCCCGGCCATTTATGATCGATTGAGGGCGACTTCAAAAAATCGAATGAAAATTGACGAAATGCCAGCATTTTAAAAATAAGTTGTCGGGGGTCGGGTTACAAGAGTTTTTTAAACCATAGCAAATTGAAAACTAATTTTGATGTTGTGATATTGCAAAATTTGATATCTCAGGTTGTTGTCGTTTTGGTCGTATTAACGGTTAAAACATAAAAAACAAAGAGCAGAAAAATGTTCCTGTGAAAACAATTTCTGCCATCGATGATAGCAAATTGATAACTGTTTTTAATATCAGCACAAGAATAATGAAAAATCCTTAAATGTAGAGTTATCCGGTCGATATCAAATCATAAATGCAATAATATATATGCACTGATGATATATCTCTAAAATTACTTTACATAGTTTACTAAAATATTTAAAATTATCCTAACATTGAATATTTACATTACATATTTTAAAATGACAGCAAACCGGAAACAAAAGATAAAGTGATATCAAAATGTGATATCAATTTGTTGCTGAAAACAAATCATGTGTTCAATTTGCTGTAATTTTGTTGTTGGACTTTGCTCGGGAATCTTTCATCATGAATTACATATCCGGAAAAAATCGATATTTCCATATAAAATTTGACATCATGTAAATTATCATAACAAGAATATTCAAGAATATTCCCATAAATGATTTACGGCAGAATTTCTTTCATTGAAACAAAATTGTGGCATTTATTAGTTTACCCTGCTGATCAACTCCCCCCCCCCCCCAGATAACGTTACCGAAGAAATCATCAAATAAAAGTATGGAATTTAAAAAAAACATCGAAAAAATCCCGGAGCTGACAGAAAACCTAAGAAGTGAAGAAAAGTGAACGAAACGTGTAGGAGTCATGCCAACAATCTGTCAACAATAATATTAGTAAAATTTTGGAATTTCCTTTAGACCAACATCACTATCGAACATCCTGAAATTGCCTCAACAGATAGCGTCTTACTAGTCTGGATCCACGTATTGACTTCGAAGTGGTTCTATTGGAACAGAATTTTCGTAGGACTTTGGCTGGCTATAAACACTTCTCGACACCATAATCAAAACAGTAGGGTATTAGATCTTCTATCTAGTTTGAATTTCATGATATCCCGAGTAGGTGGAAAAATCTGATGAATAGCATATTCAGTTATGATTGATTGAATTACTGAAGTGCAAAAACTGATATTGGTTTGATTGATATAAGAGGTAAAAGAACAGAAATAATAGCAAAATCTAATATGATGAACTACTCAATAATAGCTCGTTAAGATATTACAAGATCAAAACAATAGCAGACAAGATTTGCCACTTTTTTCTAGAAGAAAAAAAATAAAAAAAAATGTCAGCACGCAGCATCGAACCTACGACCTTAGGATTCACATGCGGCGATGCTTACCACTCAACTGTGGCTCGCTGTTGTAAATAACATGAGAATAAAAGCATGCGGTTCTTCGTTTCAACAGCTCAGAAAGGGGCACATGGCATTTCACTAACATTGAGCCATCTCTATGGGTGTATGTGTTCCATTTCGTGCAGAAGAGCTAAACTTGTTCTTATGTAGAAATTTTCAGCTATTTCGACAAGAACAAAAACTGATATCATATCACTTTGAGCTATTCGTGCGATATTCATTAGATTTCTGAATAACTCCTCAAAAACACATCGAGCTATGACAGCAAAAAGTGTTCGATTTAAGTTATGATTTAGATATTCTCGTCTACCCGGGATATTTTCCCGAGATTTTACTAAAGTCGTTTCGGAAGTCTCTAGCAGCCGTCTAGTCCGGAAGCAGCCGTTGACTTAAAGGCAGCATTACCGAAGACAGTATATGTATTTCTGTTCAGTAGAGTTTCCGTGGTAAATCTGGGTGCAAAACAGAACCGCAAGGGGGGGGGGGGTGAATCTTCTTCATTTCTTAGTTAAAGCTGTAATGAACTGATATTCAAACCGAGTAGCTACTACTCATAATAACATAGTCGACTGACGAGCACAACTTCTTCTTCTTCTTCTCCATGGCTCGACGTTCGCATTGGAACAAGGCCTGCCTCTCTTCAACTTAATGTTCTTGGAGCACTTCCAGAGTTATTAATTGAAGGGCTTTTTTTGCCTGCCATTGCATGAATTTGTACATTGTGTGGCAAGTACAATGATACTCTATGCCCAGGGAGTCGAGAAAATTTCTCGTCCGGAACGGGAATCGAACCCGCCGTCTCTGGATTGGCAATCCATAGCCTTAACCACTAGGCTATCTGGAGACCTGTACAAATAGCATATTTACAAATTTAACAACAAATGCGATACACACCCGAAACAAAAATCTAAACTCGGATCTGGTACTTTGGCATAAGTACATTTAGCATAGAGACGTTTGAATAAAGGACATTTAGCATAAAGGACCTTTGCCATAAAGAGCGCTTGACAGAATATGTTCTCTCCGAAAAACAAACATTTTGATACAGCCTTCAATGTTAAAAATTGAAACTTATATTACAATCTCTTAAGGCGAAACTGGATCCATTTCCTCACTTTTTGGTTTTTGATTTTTTATAAAATAACGAAGCAATATTTTCAAAATCGGTTTTCGTACACATGTAGAGTATGGATCAAGGTATCTCCTGATTTTTTTTTTCAGATGGAAAATGTTTTTAGTTTTTGCAGAAACCATTTTTAAACAAAATTTCACAAAAAAAAATTTAAACAAAATTTCACAAAAAAAAATGGTTTCTGCAAAAACTAAAAACATTTTCCATCTGAAAAAAAAATCAGCAGATACCTTGATCCATACTCTACATGTGCACGAAAACCGATTTTAAAATATTGCTTCGTTATTTTATGAAAAATCAAAAACCAAAATAATGAGGAAATGCTTCCAGTTTCGCCTTAAAAAGAACTTTTACAAAAAAATAAATTCTTTCTTTAATATGACTATTTCATATTTTATTTTCTATTTGAACAAGCTGTTTATCGGGCCCATATAGCCGAGGCGGTAAACGCACGGGTATTCAGCATGACCATGCTGAGGGTGACGGGTTCGATTCCCGGTCGGTCCAGGATCTTTTCGTAAAGGAAATTTCCTTGACTTCCTTGGGCAAAGAGTATCTTCGTGCCTGCCACACGATATACGCATGCAAAATGGTCATTGGCAGAGGAAGCTCTCAGTTAATAACTGTGGAAGTGCTCATAGAACACTAAGCTGAGAAGCAGGCTTTGTCCCAATGAGGACGTTACGCCAAGAAGAGGAGGAGGTTTATCGTCTGGGCAGGCAATTTTAATTTGGGCAATGATTCTTTTCGGGAAATCATCCATGTTTTTACAAAACTAGAACTAGAGACTTTCAGCCCTTGGCTGAAAACCGATCGGTATGAATCTAGCAAGGTTTGATCCGTGTTTATTTGTAGAAAAAGCTAAATAGTAAGAAAATTGATAAAGTACTGATTTTTTATGAGCTGGGAAGAAAATCATCACGATCGAAAATTAATCAATCTAGAGTGCGTTGCTGCGATGACCTCAACAGTTGTCCGCAGCTTGGCAAAACAAAGTTTGCCAGGACAGCTAATGTGTTATAATTATAAATCCTCTGCATAGAGATGAGCGGAAGTTACATATGCCGATTCGACAACACTAAACAATTTAGTTTGCAACAGCTGCCAACCCTTGCCACAAAGTTAAATGTTCAAACTTTGTGCGTGACTTTGTTCTGATTCAAGTTGTTTTGTTTACGTTTGCTCGTTATTATTCATTACACCAACAAAGCTATCAATGAAAACGTTTGACACTTTTCAGGTTATTTTGACAGACCACACACATGCACGAAAAAGACGGATCATATATTCTACTTTATCGATATTGTTGCCGTCCTTTTCATGCTCATGTTACATCTGCCAAAATAACCTGAGATCTGTCAGTCATTTTGAGGTTAGGTTCGTTGGTGTAATAAAGAATGGTCGAACTTTTTATCCAAAAATTTTGAAAAAAATAGCAACGCTATCGAAGAATTTTTTTTATCTGTATTAACGAGATTTTTAGCCCTAGGCTAGTTCATCTCGGGACCCACGCTTCACTTCCCTTCCGAAGGAAGAACTCACATTTAGCGAGTTTGTCGGGAGTGCGATTCGATCCCAGGTCCTCGGCGTGATAATCAAGTATTCTAACCATCGCACCAGGTCCGCTCCGCAATCGAAGAAATCTGTAATTCAAAATGCTTGAAAATTTTACTATAATTTAAAAGTTAATAAAAATAACGAGGTAAAAATTTCATCAAAATCGGTTTAGTACTGAATTTTCTAGAATTTAATACACAAACCACTTCAGAATAAATTTTAGGCCCTTTTTTAATAATTTTAAGGTCCGTGTGCACTGTTCTGACTGTACAATCACAACTTTTAAAAGGATTGACCAAATCAAATGAAACTTTCAAACAATACTCCTACATGCATAATCCACGTACAGAAAATATTTCGTAGCAATCGATTTAGTATCACTGTCCCTAGAGATAGATCTCTAAAAAATATATGTTTTCTTAAATCTTTATTTGTACAAGATTCTCAAAATTTGATTTTCTCACGTCGGAGATATCTCTGCCAATAGTTTACCGATTCCGCTGATTTTTTTTTCTGGTATCAACTGCACACAATATGCTATGCATTAAAAATTTTACGCTATTTTCCAATTGTTTCCAATTACACTATTTGCAATTTGATTCCATATACCCTTTAATTCCCGTCAGCACCGACCAATAATGATCGAGTTTATTCTTGCACCTTGCCTAATGCCCCATGGTCGATTGGGTGTTAATTACTAATTAATAAATTAGCTTCCATCGTGAAAAAAATATTATGAGAGTACTACAATTTTCTCAAATTTCAGTTTCCGTCTAGTCCATGTCCATTTCAAGTACGCATCGAGGAAAAAATCTACTCAGTGGCCGAGTTTATCTTACTCAGAAATCGAAAAATCCTTTGTTTTCTTACTCAATTTCAGCTAAAAGTGGGACAACTCATTACACATGAGTTGTCCCACTTTTAAAGAAAACTGAGTAAAAAATAAAGGATTTTTCGATTTCTGAGTAAGACCATTCCAGCAACTGAGTAGAATGTTATCTCGGTGCGATACAACCTTCAAGTCCCGGTACACTGTCTATGTGACACTATATTTATTGGTACATAGAATGCTAAAAAATATGATTCAGCCGTAGGCGTTCTTCCTCAATCCAACTCAAATTATGTGTTCAAAGTACGATTGAGCAGAAAGCTTTTAAAATCGAGATGGATGTAGTTTTATGAAGAATAACGACGTAAATACTTCAATTAATAGTTTTGCCCACCAGATCATAATACACCATAACAGTAAAAAGAAGAAATATTTCTCTGTGGTTGTGAAATACGATGTTTCGTATGATGAAAATCCACTCACACATTTGCTTGCATCCTCCCTAGACGAAGACAACTTGTTGTTTACATTATACCGACGGGAAAAAAATGATTTTTTGATTATTGTCGCGCTTATCTTTTATTAGAGTCCTGCGGCGGTCGTACGCTCGCAAGGCATACCGCCGCATGACAGTCGCAAGGCAAAACAAAAGAAAAAGTGTTCCCGCCAAAAACGAAAGCACGTGGGTTTCGCGAAGTGACAGATGTTTTTGAATGTATTTGTGACGAACGGCAAGAGTGGCTCAGTGGAATGAGTGTTCTTGCTGTCAAACCCCATATAATGGAATTATATACTTTTAAATCTGGTGACGCTGTTATGATTAGTGACTGTCGCGCTAATATCAGAAGCCAGAGGCAGATAATCGCCATATTCTGATTTTTCTTGAGAGGCATAATAATTGGACCGCTTTTGCTGCATTCTTCAGCAGTGGGGGTTAGAATTGACGGTTCGTTCAACAAGTGAATCTAGCGAAGTCAAAATTGAACGGTGATGAAGAACAATTTGGCTATATGCTGCTTTGGTGCGATTGCCTTCGTCGTACGCAAAACGAGAAAATGTTACAATTTAGTGTAGGTATTTAATTAATTTCCAGTGCTAAAGAGGCTGATTATCGATAGTCTTCTTTCATCTTTTTACTTCCGTCTATTAAAGAGGTATTGTCAAAGGCAAGTCTGAATATCTGTAATCATTGGCTATTTTCCATCTGATGTGACGGGAATTAACGCATATGACGCATATAAGTAAATGTTTACCCTATTTAAGAATTACAAGCCATTATCGGCTAATTCTAGTAATGAAAGCTTGTAACATTAAAAAATACCTTTGTGTTTTACATAATTAATCATTACCCCCAAAAAATGACTGCTTCTTGCTACTAGGACTGAATAACCGTGCGGTCAGAAATCATTAATAATTTCTACAGTTTCTAAACTCTAAAAATCGCCTCCTTACTTAAATTCTAAAATTATTTTTTGAAAATTTCATCTCACATTCACAACAAACATTTTTTGCTGAACAAGAGCGGAACAAACAATTTTTAAGTAAACTTTAGCTTAAAAAACTGTTATTCAGCTAATTCTGTTACTTGGGTTGTGCGTATTTATGCCACAAATAGCTCCTAATTGAAGGATAATTTGTACTGAACGTGTGTGCGTTAAATGATAATGCATAAAGCAATCAAGTGTAAAACTAAGCTAGAAACAGTTCAATCACGCACCTATCAGAGTGACTTGGAAGCAAATAGAGAATCAACTGAGTCAGAGCAAACAAAACTTAAAATAAACTCGCATCGAACTTAGAATAGTTCAAAATAAACCAAAGCATCAATCACGTGTGTTCAACAAAAGAAGAATAATATGATTATCAGTTTTTTGAGTATGCACTAATGTGTGTAATGTCCCCCCTCTTCGTGTAAAAGATGACGGTAATTGGTGTGTAATTAGTGGTGAACCCAGTGTGAAACACGTGGTGAAGATCTGAATTGGGCAAATATGTAGGTGTGTGGGTGTAGGGGGTGAGGACACAACAGACAGGTGTGGATCGTTCATACACACGCACACTCGATTCACAGCGCGCGCGGTTGACGAGATTGATTGTGTGGCAGCGTGGTGCAGCGGCGGTGTATGGTTTTGGGTGGGAGAATGCGGTGAATTGGCGGAACCCCACTCTGGGGGACACCGGCGGAGGATATAGATTCCGTTTGGTCGCGAGACTCTCGACGCGTCTCGACCATTTGGTTGTTGGTGGTTGGTTGTGGTGACGGGATGAATGCACAAAGCCGGATGCGGATATAGAGAAAAATTGGCCAAACAGTGTCAGGCTGGAATACGGGGCACGTACCTGGAAGTTTCTTCGTTCGGAACGATGCGTTGGTGATCATGGATTTCGACACCGTCACCGTGGTGGTCGCCGGAGTTAGCGCCACACTGATACCCATCGGACCGTCACTCGGTTGACCTAAAACGAGAGATACTGTTTAGTTGAAAGCATTGAGGAGTGGTAAAATGAACTTTAAATCAGGAGCCACTGGTTATGTCCTAATCCTAGAATTTCCAATAGAACTCCACAGAATTCCTTCTGGTGGAAAATATCGGTAAAAAAATATTAGACAGTCATATTCATCTATTCATCAGCTTAAGGTTTATTAATTTATGAATTTTCATCAAGAACTCAATTAGAAATTTTCTTTACGATTTCATAAAGTATCTCATGGATTCAGGAATGGCTTTATAAACGCTATAACCAGAAATTAATGCAGAGACCCTAGTGAGTTTTTGCATTTTGGTTTGAAGAATCAACTCTCCAAGAAATATCTGAACAAATTATGACAGAGTTACCCTAAGTTAAATTCACCATAATCTACCCATAAAGTTGTAATTTTCTTCGGAAATGTTTTTCCTTATCTTGTTCAAGGGAATTGTTCTATTTGGCCCCATTTAAACCAGTAGCAGCTCCTGAGAATTTCCCCGTTTTTGCCCATCCCGTGTTCAAAATCAGCGCGGAAACTTACCAGAAGGATTCGCATGGAGCGAATTTCGGATTGCATTCGTAACTAATATCACCTCCGGTAGCATCTCGTAGCATGCCCGGCTATGCAGGTCGTTGACGGCCTCGATGGCAGCCGAAGCGAATTCGTTGAACATGGCAAAGTAGTTGGCGTGGGCGAGTTCCACCAGAAACTGCGAACTGACCGCTATCCGGGGCACCGGTTTGCTGATGGAAAGCGAGGTTTGATTGGGCGAACTGCTCGCCGATTGCGGCGAAGTCGGATCCGTCCCGTAGGACGGCCGGTGCATGTGGCCACTGGCCTTGGGGAAGCCCTGGTTGACCAGCAGCGAGGTGGTCCGACACAGGTGATACAGGGCGGGTTTGTGGATTTGATTCAGCTGTTGATTGTAGGTGAACAGCAGAGCCGTCATCACCTTCAGTCGGTTCTGGGCGTTGATGGACTCGATCGAGGGCAGCGGACCCCAGCTGATTTCCTTGTTGCTGTTCTCCTCCCAGCGGCGGAGGTCACTCGGGTGCAAGGTTTTCTCCTGTGAGGGAGTAATAAGAAAGTTTAAATGAATCCAAGTTTTCCAAAATATTTAAATTGTTCAAATCAAACTCACCTCATGATAGATCGATGCCTGAGCAAGCACCGGCATCCGAAAGGACACCACCTTCGATGTGCCATCGTCCGAGCTGACTTCGATGTTGTAGATACAGATGAGCAACGTCTCGATGGACCGGCAACCTTTCTTATCGCCCAACGCCACCGAACTTAGATATAGATATATCATCATCGGGACAAACTGCAGCGTGAATCGCCTCAGCTCGATTTCATTCGAGCGGTAGAAATTGCACAGCTGATTGCATACCGGGTATATGAGCTAGGAGGGAAACATAGGAGACAGACGCGTGGTAACGATTAATTTAATTAACGCTGAGCTACCATGCACAACAAAGGATAACAGTTTGGGAATGCTCTCGACATCGTTGACCGAAATTTTAACTGTTGAACGCCAGGTAATAATTTTATAGAAACTCATTAAATTTTACACAAAATCGATGAAATTACCATATATTGCATAAGTTTCAGAAAAAATTGGTGAAGTTTATCGAAGTTTCACTAATTTTTCTCTAAACATTTAACAAATAGGGGTAGGCGGGGCATAATGAGCAGGTGGGGCATAATGAGCACCCTGTATTTTCACTGCAAATTTCCAAATTTTCAAAACAAATTGCTTGATTGTAGCTTAATTATCTCAAATCCAATGAATTGATGACGAAACATTTGTCAAAAAAGCCGTTTGCTTTGAAAAAATAGTCAAAATGCGTGAAGTGGTCATGTACTAGGGAAATATTATAAGAATCAGCTGACCTAAAATAAGGTTTTGGAATCGAAATAAGAATTTAGTGGGTATCTAGCAAATTTCTTGATATTTCCTGGGTCAATGAAATGTATTTGTAACATTTTCAAAATATTCGTAAAATTATTTTGTTAAAAAAAATATACTTTAAAAAGTTGATAATAGGGTGGGGCAAAATGAGCAACTGGTGGAAAAATGATGAAAATGATTAACATCTTAAACAAACGAATTTCACTCTTGTTTTTCTCCGTTAAGATGCATGTAGTAAGTTTTTGTCATGAATTTTCAATTTATTAGCTTGAAAAAATCAGTATCTGTATATTTTCACCGTTTAAAATTGCCTTAATAGTAAATTCCATCGAACCCCGCAGTTCCCTACAAATTAAACCCCATAATCCTCTCAAAATCTCATTGGTTGTGGCCGGTATGCTTTATCATTGACAAGAACTGTCAATCAGCAAATGATTGTGTACAAAACAGGGATTGATCATCCTGCCCCACCTAGGGTGCTCATTATGCCCCACCCCCAAAACGCAATCCACGATTTTATACGTTTTTTAAAACATTAAATTTTGCTACATTTATAGCTTTATTTAAAATTTCAACGATTAGTTTTTGTCAGTGAGGGTTCAAATGAGGATTATACGTAAAAATTACACATTGATTGCGCTTAATTTACTGGATTTGGTGGCAAAATGCTTAAGCTGCTCATTATGCCCCGCCTACCCCTACTAGTTTTATGATTAAAATGTCGGTAAAAATGAGAACTTCAACAAAACTTTGATGAGTTTACAAGATTTCCAGTAAATTGTATGAATTGCTTGTAGAGTTTTCTATTAAGTAGGTTTTGAACATGTTGAGGTTAATAACTTCTTTTACAAAACTTCTAATTTTGATTATATAAATAGTTCCCAAATTCAAACAACAAAACATCACTTACATCTTTATACTTGGCACGTTCGTTCAGGACGGTGTACAGGGCCTTGGAGATTTCGAAATCATTTTCATGCTGGGCGGCAAAGGACCGCAGCTCGGAGTCCTGCAGCGAGTTGTACTCCGAGATCCAGTCCGAGATGATGGATTCGGCCATCTTCTTCCGAACCGGGGGTGTGAACCGTCGTCAACTCCCTCTCACTCAACGAACGACAATTGATTTTGCGCCACCAGGTAAATCATCCAGCACGTTGATTAATTTTCACGACCACACTACTGTTTATTGGTTCTAGTTTGATATGCACGGCAGGATGACAGCCACATGAATGGTGATGGTGAGTTGTCAGTGTTGTTCCGGGACTTTCCGTGATTGTTGACGGCTGTTTCCAGAGGAGCGAAGGGTGTTGCACTCTTCACATTTTAAAACTGATCTTCCTGTGTGAGCGAGAGCAGGGAAATAAATTTATGTCAGAAAAGTTTCGATTGAATTTTTAATGATATGGTTTTGTCTGTGATATGGTGATACAGATAACAACATGCCATATATTGTGTTTTGGCCACATGTGGCACATGTCCCTGATGAAAATATACAATAAAATCGCCATAAACTTCCACTAAATAATGATAAAGTTGATTGTTCAACAACAAATCATATTGTGTATGTATTTTCCTGCTAAAAATTATGTATTAGAACTACAATATGTGCACAATAAAATTAATGGCACTAGAGATTTCAATAATAAAAACACCATAAATTGAATGGTAGTTGACTTGAATTTGCTCCAGAAAATTTGGATTTTTTTATGGTAAAGATACATAACTGTAGTGTCTACCTAATGGTTGCCCGCATAGGATATCTACCTACATGAAATACTATTCATTACAGTACCTAAATATCTAGGTATGATTCATTATGTCTACCTAAGGTAGTATAAATACGGGTGGTCATTGGACCACACAGCAGAGACTGCACAAGCCTTGGACTTGTCAACATATTTAATGTTCATCTTTTGAAGGATATAAAAATAACAACCCCCATTTTCTATTGTAAAAGTGACATTTACAATACATGCTATGGTGGAAAACCATAGGGTCTGTTGTTCTCTCTCTCTCTTCTTGGCGTAACGTCCTCATTGGGACAAAGCCTGCTTCTCAGCTTAGTGTTCTATGATCACTTCTACAGTTATTAACTGAGAGCTTCCTCTGCCAAAGACCATTTTGCATGCGTATATCGTGTGGCAGGCACGAAGATACTCTATGCTCAAGGAAGTCAAGGAAATTTCCTTTACGAAAAGGTCCTGGACCGACCGGGAATCGAACCCGTCACCCTCAGCATGGTCATGCTGAATACCCGTGCGTTTACCGCCTCGGCTATATGGGCCCTGTGGCTGTTGTTACTCTATCGTTTTAAACAATTGAAATCATGGTAACTACCATTCATTTCAGCGTGTTGTAACAATACATTCTGTTGTATCTCTATGATCTTTTTTATCAGGGGTTTGCGGCAGCAGAAATATAACCAGTTCATTCACTGGAAACATCAATCAGACCGTGATGCAACCCTCAGATCTGAACATAGCTGCATATACAGAAATGTTATTCGGATTGACAATGTAAATCAATTACTTTTAATACAAATTAAGAGAAAAAAAACTCAATTGTAGCGTATTCTCGTATATTCGATAAATGTTAATGGTTTGATTGATATAAGAGGTATAAGTACTGAAAATAATAAATAAAATTAACTTTTGGAGCATCATCATCATCATATCATAGTTAGGGGGATTAGGGGCATAATAGACACCCGGGGCGAAATGGACACCCCTGTTTTTGTCGAAACCGTTGACTTTTATGTAAAACTTTTTACGCATATGTGTAGAGGAGCAAGTTATGGTTCTATTTTTCAAAACTACCATTTATATTCCTCCAAAATAACGAAAATATCAATAAAATTGACATATGTTTTTCATATGGTGAAATTCTTATAATTTCGAAGCAATATCAAATAAGGTTTTACAAGTGTTGGAGTGTGTCCACCATAAAAACAAGTGAATTGTTACCTTATCTACATGTATGCGGAGATTTAGCAATGGATGAAGTATTTTATTTTTGATCAGAATTTACTTTAAATAGCAATTTTAATGTTGTAGTCGATTCGGGGCGATATGAACACTGGCAAGAACGAATGGATGTACGCGCATTGCATACTGTTAGGCGTTTAAGATAGTAGAGAAAAAATCAATCCGATTATTTCAGCCTAAAGTATATTTAATTAACTTTGCTGTTATGTAAACTCATCTTAGATGGAGTATGATATCTGTGGTATTGATCGCCGTAGGCAAATTACTTAACTGGCCGATGTAACCAAAGAAATAGCATAAAAAATGCAGGGGTGTCCATTAGTATGGAACAAACATCAAATTCTCGCTACAGTCGACTTTTTTGATTCCATTTAGGTTTCATATGAACTGTGCAAAATTTCAGCGCAATCGGTGAAACTATAATTTAGCGCAAGCGGTTCAAAGTTTTCATAGGATTTACTATGAGAAAAGTGACACTTTCAGATAAAAAATCCCAGAGGTCGTCTCTTGTCTCCTTAATTCAAATCGATCAATGCTTCTTGTAGAAAAATCATTTATGAAACTTTCCTTCGAAGACCGCAAAACGATTGGATGCTTGTGTAAAAAGTTATTGATTTATTACCGATTAGTGATCCAACGAACGGCTTTTTGTTTTGTTTTATTAGCAGCACTGTAGCTGCTGCCTTGGCTGTTGCTGTTTCTGGGGGTGGTGATGCCTCCCGCCACCCCATGCAACAACGGCAGCAGCAGTGCTGCTGATAAAATAAAACAAAAAGCCGTTCGTTGGATCACTAATCGGTAATAAATCAATAACTTTTTCCACAAGCATCCAATCGTTTTGCGGTCTTCGAAGGAAAGTTTCATGAATGATTTTGCTACAAGAAGCATTGATCGATTTGAAAAAAAAGAGACAAAGGGCGACCTCTAGGATTTTTTGTTTGAAAGTGTAACTTTTTCCATAGTAAATCCTATGCAAACTTTGAACCGCTTGCGCTAAATTATAGTTTCACCGATTGCGCTGAGATTTTGTACAGTTCATATTGGACCTGAATGGGATCTAAAAAGTCGACTGGAGTGAGGATTTATTTTTTCCATATAAGCGAGTCCCGTACTAGTGTCCATTATGCTCCGATGGGTGTCCATTTCACCCCGTACCTTTCCTGCCAGTCCTGAAAAACACACGGTTTACAATTCATTATTTCTTCACAATAAAGACATTCTACCTGCTGTAAATGATTGAAATACGTAGGAAACAAGTTAAAGTTGTAAGTGAAATGATAATATGTTGAGTTTTACTCTGTTATACAGGCCCAACGTACTCATTTGCTTAGGGTGTCCATTATGCCCCTAATCCCCCTAGATCTAAACAATACTAGACGCGATCACATTAGACTGACGCGGTGTACAAGAAACTCTCAAGTTCTCAAATACTCTCAAATTTTATGTCGCCGTCTATCACCGATTGCAAGAGAGTTCGTGTGGCATTAGCGTGCACAGGGGGCGCCAAGGGGGAGGGGGCAGTTGCCATTTTATTATTGAGGACCCCAACTCCTGGAGGAATCCCTGGAGGCATTCTAAAAGGAATCCCTGAAGGAATTTCTGGAGGACTCCTTGGAGGAAGCTCTGGAAAACTCCTGGAGGAACCACTGGAGAAGTTCCTGGAAGAATTTATAGAGAATGTACGATTACCTGTATAATTTCCTGGCAGAATTCCTGAAGGAATTGCTGGAGAACATCATGGAAGAATTCCTGGAGGGATCCATGGTATATTTTTTGAAGGTATTCCTGGAGGAATCCACGGAGGAATTTCAGAAGGAATCCCTGAAAGCCCTTCTGGAGGAATCCCTGGAGGTATTACTAAAGGATTTTTGGAAAAATTCCTGTAGGAAGCTCTGAAAAAAAAAAAATACTGGAGGAATCGTAGGAGGAGTTTCTAGAGGAATTACTGTAGAATTTATATGTAAAATATCTGGAGGAATTCCTAGAGGCAAGGCCGTGCGGGAGAGGGGGTGTATTTTTGGCTTTTAAAGCCCCCCCCCCCCCCTTCTGCGCACGGGCCTGCCTGGAGAAATCCGTGAAGGAATTTCAGAAGCAGGAAGAGTTTCAGAAGGGATCCTTGAAATCATTACTAACGAAATTACTTGAAAAAAAATCCTGTATGAGCTTTGGAAAACTCCTGGAAGAATTCCAGGAGGAGTTCCTGGAGGAATTTTTGGAGGATATTCTGTAGAATTTCCTGGAGGAAATTCTTAAAATAAATTGTTGGAAAAATTCCAAAGGGAAATACAGGAGGAACCCGTACAGGAATTTCTGGAAATTCCTAGAGGTATTTCTAAACGAATCCTTGGAGGATTTCCTGAATGAATCCGTGGAGGAATTCCTGAAGGAACTTCTGGAAGGTTTTCTAAAATAATTTATGATGGAATAATTGGAAAAATCTCAGGAGGAATCTCTAGCGCAAGCCCTGAAAGAGTTTCAGGAGGAATCCCTGAAGGAATTTCTTGAGGAATTCCTGGAGGCATTCCTGAAGGAATCCTTGGAAGAATTCCTGGAGGAATCAGTGGAGGAATTTCTTGAGAAAACCCAGGAGGAATCCGTGCTGGCATTCCAACAGGAATCTCTGATAGAACCCCTTGCCGAATTCCTGGAGGAAGCTGCGGAAACTTCCTGGTATAATCCCTGGAGGAATTCCTATAGAATTTCCTGGAGGAATTCCTGGAGACATCATCGGAGCAATTCCAAGATGAATCTCTGGAGGAATTTGTGGAGGAATCCGTAGAAGAATACTTGGAGGAAACCATGGAGGAATCCTTGGAAGAATCCGTGGAGGAAACCATGGGGGAACCCGTGGATAAATTCCTGGAAAAACTCCTAAAGGAACTCCTGATGGAATTTCTAGAGGAATCCGTGTAGGCATTCCAGGAGAATGTTCAGGAGGAATCCCTAACGGTATCCCTGTAAAACTTCTTGAAGGAATTCATAGAGGAGAAATCCTTGGAAGAATTTCTGGCGGAATACATGGAAGCATTCCAGGAGGAATCCCTGGTGAAGTCCCTCGGGTTGCCCTCGAGGCATTCCTAAAGAAATCCTTGAAAGAATTCCAAGAGGAAGCTCTGGAATATTCCTGGCGAAATTCGTGAAAGAATCCGCGAAGGAATTCCACGATGAATGTCTGGAGGGGTTGCAGGAGGAATCCGTGAAAGAATTCTTGGATGAATGTATGGAGGATTTCTTGGAGGAAATCCTAGAAGAAGTTCCGGAGAAATTCCTCGAGAAATTTCTGGAGGAATTTCTGGAAGAGTTCAACGTTCCCTGGAGTTCCTTGGAGGAATTCCCGGAGAAATCTCCAGAGTAGTCTCAACATGAATCCCAGGCGGAATTCGTAGTAGAATTTCAGAAGCAATCTGCAGGAATTCTGGATGAATCACTGGAGTCATTCCTGAGGGAATCGTTGGAAGAATTCCTGGAGGAATCCGTGAAAAAAAAATCTTGCATGATTTTCAACAGGAATCCGTGCAGTCATTCCAAGAGGAATTCTTGATAGATTTTCAGTGGAATTCTTGGAGAATTTCCTGAAAGAATTAATGAAGAAATCATCGGAGGAATTCCATGATGAATCCGTGGAGGAATTTCTGGGTGAATCCGTGGCAGAATTTCTGGAGGAATATGGCATTCGAAGAAGTATTAAGGCAGAGTTTTCAGGAGGAATCCCCGGCGGAATCCTGTAGAAAATTCAGAGGAAATACGTGGAGGAGTAGCTGGTGGAATCCCTGGAGGAATTCCTTGAAGAATTTCTGTTAAATTCGTGGAGACATTACAGGAGGAATTTTTAAATGATTTTAAGGAGGATTCCCTGGAGGCAGTCATAAAAGAATCCTTGGAAGAATTCCTGGAGAAGCTCTCTGAAATATGGCTAGAGAAATTTCTGATGGAACCCCTGGAAAAATTCCATAAGAAATCCGTGAAGGAGTTCCACGATGAATTTCTGGAGGAATTTCAGGAGGCATTCGTGAAATAATTCTTGGATGAAACCCTGGAGAAATTTTTGAAGGAGAAATTCCTGAATAAATCTCTAGAGTAATCTCTGGAGGAGTCCCAGGCGGAATCTGTGGAAAAAAAAATCAGGAGGAATACCTGAAGGAAATTATGGAGGAATCACTGGAGACATTCCTGAAGAATTCCTTGGAAGAATTTTTGGAGGAATTCGTGGAGAAATTCCTGGAGGAATTCCTGGAAGGATTTCTGGAGGAATCCGGGTAGGCATTCCAGGAGTTATTCCTGGAGGATTTTCAGGAGGAATCGCTGTCGGTATCCCTGGAAGAATCCTGGAGGAATCCGTGGAATTTTTTGAGGAATTTCTGAAGAAATTCTAGGAGGAATTCATGGAAGTCACCCCTAAAAATATTCCTGAGAAAATTGCTGGAGAAATTCCTTTAGGAATTCCTGAGTTTTCTGACGGAATTCGCGAATTCCCTGGATGAATTCCTGGAGGTCATCTTGAAGGAATTCGTGTAGAAATTCCTGGAGGATTTTCTGGAGGCAACCGTGGAGGAATTCCTACAGCAATCCCTGGAGAAATTCCTGAACAATTTCTGGAGGAATTTCTGGAAGAATCCTTTAAGGATTTTTTGGAGAAATGCTTGATGCTCTCCTGGAGAAACTCCTGGAGGAATACCTGGAGGAATTTCTGGATGAATTTCTGGATGAATTTCTGGAGGGATCCTTGGAAGAATTCATGGAGGAATTTCTGCAAGAAGCCCGGGAGGCACCCAGGTGGATTTTCTGGAGGAATTCATGGACGAATCACTAAAGAAATTCCTTGATAAATTTCTGGAGCTATCATTAAATTTGTTCATCAATTGGCATTTTTAGCGGTGTTGAGATAATTCCATATTCAGAATCTGCTTGCCAAACTGAGCGAAATTCCACATTTTCATGAATTTTGGTGCCCGGGAACCAATTTAAAAATCAGTTTCAAGTTTGTATGGGAGAGTTTTGTCGAATCACCCCTCGTCGCATTTTGTACTGGGCGGAGCTGTCAAGCAGTTGTCCAGCTGTCAAAAGGTGATTTCAGAAAATCTCTTTGTGATTGATTTTGGGTACCAAAATAAAGTTCTAAAAATCTGAAAAAAAATCATAGTGGTTCAGAAAAAGCTGCTCTTTCGTATGAAATCAAAAAATCAATACATTTTTCTTAATTTAAAAACCCAATTTCAAATCAGCGTATGATACAATCGATCGAGATCAGCTAGGGTATTGGTTCCCTTATTCAGCATGTGGCTCCCATTTTCATCCTACGAAAAACAAAGGATTGAAGCGCTGTTTGTTTTGTTTCTTATTTTTGTATTTTTTGTTAGAAGTGAGCACCCACGAAAACAAAAAGAACGGGATCAATCGGTGCCGTAATCGCTTGTTTTCGAATAGGATGAAAATGGGAGCGTGAGATTACTGATGGCACACATCCCCTATAAGACATTGCGTGCTGCGGTTGATAAGGAAAAATGTTCATAGTCCTTCGCGTTTCGTGACCTTGTTGTTTACGATTAGGACTTCGTCGACCATAAATTGGGCTTCAATACAATCATGGGATGAACATTTTAAAAAACAAAACGATAGAACCGTGGATCTCGCAAGCTGACGGGCAGAAAGAATAGCAATTTGTCACTAAAAAGTACGTTTCTAGTTGAAAGGAGGTTGTTCCCTGGATGGTAATCTTTGGCGCTGATTTCTACTCATTTCTACTGTGATCAATCCAGGATTTCTTTATCTAGGAGTTTCTTTTGGGATTCCTCAAAGACTTCCTGTTTGGATTCCTCTTTCGAAAATCCTGCCTCCTGGAATTCATCAAGCAGTTCGAGATTCCTTCCTTTGAGAATTGCTTCTTCTGAGGTTCCTCCAGGAGTTCCTAGGAATGTTAGAAAAAGCTGATGGTGGAATAATAATTATTTTGAAGAGAACTTCCGAAGGAGCTCCTGGAAGAATCGCTGGGAGTATCTCAGAAGGAATTCCTGGAGAAATCCGGGAAGAAATTGCTGGAAGAATCTCAGAAGGAATTTCTGGAGGAATCCCGGAAAGAACTATTGGCAAAAAAAATGTTCCACGATTTCTCGAGGACTTTCTTGCGAACCCCTCCTTGAGTTCCTTATAAAATTCATCCAGGAGTTTGGTTAGGATTCCTTCAGAAGTTCTCTCATGAGTTCTTCTAGGTTCCATCAGGGAGTTCTGTCTGGGATTTCACCAGGGACTTATCTAAAGATTCCATATGAAATTTTTCAGAACATATTCTCTGAGATTCTTGCAGGAGGTGCCAGATGCCTTCAGAAAGTTTTTCAGTTGTTTCCCCAGGAATACGTTCTGAGATTCTTCCCGTCATTCTCTCAAAGAATTTCTTCCATAGTTTCTCCAGAAATTTATTTCAAGATTCCTGATGGAGTTCCTTTTGGGATTCCTAACGGAGCTACTTCTGTGAATCGTCTGGGTTTATTGCGCATTCAGGATCCTTTAGAGTTTCCTCCAGATTACTTTCAAGGTTTTCTTATGAAATTCCTAAAATAAACCCATCTGGGAATCCACCAGTAGTTTTTTTTTTGTAATTCCTCTAGAAACTCCATTCAGAATTCCTTCAGAAACTCCTTTCAGGATTTCTCGTGGAATTTCTTCTGAGTTTTTTCCACTGTTTCGAGCAATCTTCTAAAATTCTTTCTGAAATTACTTCAGGAATTCCACGAGTGATTTCCTCTCGGAGTTTCTTCAGGGGTTCTTACAGTTCCTTTTGGAATATCTTCAGAAGTTTTCTCTGGGATTTCCAAAAGAAATTTCTTGTGAAATGTAATCCCAGAAGGACCCATAAGAGGAAATCCAAAAGGATCTCCGGAAGAATTCTTCACGTACAAAAAAGCATGAGAACGTTCACAGTTATCAACAAGAATAAAATTATTTCATTTTGTATGACGAAAAGCATCTAAACTCGAATTTCTCGAAAAGAAAAGCTTTTCCTGAAAATAATATGTGGTAGGCACCGAAGTAAATAAAGTACTCCGCTGTGAGAAATTCGCCTTGAGATATACGCCATACAATATTTTTGCGGGTTACTTTTTAGCGATTTTTCGTGCATAGAACTCTTTCCGGGATTCTTTCAGGGACTACTTCTGGGATTGCTTCAAGCATTGCTTCCGGGATTCCCACTGTAATTCCACCGGGAGCCCCTTCCGGGATTCCTCCAGGAACTTAATCTGGCTTTCTGTCAGGAATTACTTCTCGGATTTCTTCAGGAACTCCTTGATGGATTCCCTCGGGAACCTCTTCTTGAGAAATCCCGGAAGAAATCCCTTAAATTCTCAGAAAGAATCTCAGAAGGAATCCTGGAAGGAGTTCCTGGTGGAATGGAAACTTGTAGGAATCTCAGAAGAAATTCCTGGAAAGATTCCATAGGGAACTCCCAAAGGAATTATGAAAAAAAAACCATCCCGAGTAATCACAGAAGGAAATCCTAGTGGAATCCTAGAATTAATTCATGGAGAAACCACGCCAGGAACTCCTGGAAGAGTCTCAGAAAAAAATGCTGGGGTAATACTAGAAGGAGTCATCCTGAAGCAATATCAGAATTAGAAAAATCAAAGAACCAATCTCTGGAAAAATCATGGAAGTACTTCCTGACGGAATCCTGGCAAAAGCTCTTAAAAGAATCCCAGATGTAAGCTCTTGAGGAATCTCAGAAGAAACTTCTGGAAGACCTCCAGAGAGAACTTCTGAAGGAATCCTAAATAACTCCCCGGAGGATTCTCATCAAGAACTCCTAGAAGAAACTACTGGAGAAGTGTTTTTTTTAATTATTCAATCACTTAACCTAATTTACAGCTCTATTGTCCACTAGAGCACTGCGTGAGCGATTCCAATTGGAAGCTGTACATACACTTTGTACAGCCCCCAAATGTATTCTATTTTAACTTACTATATCGAACTGGTTGCCGTTGCGCTGCTTTCATTGTCTACCCTATCATGGTAGAATGATGAGCACGAGGAAGTTGATGTGTGGCTGTTGGTTGCTCCTGTTTCCAGTCCGATTGGGGGTCCATTATGGGTTGCCGTTCGCCGATGTCCAAGTATCCGGGTTCATTTGAGCCATGAGCTCAGAAGAGGGTCAGTGTCAGCTGCTCTCAGGGGGAAAGAGCAACTGACGAAAGTGCCGGGGCTGGGATCGAACCCATGACCAGCTGCTTATGAAGCAAACGTGTAGCCACTACGCCACGGGCCCCGGCTTTACTGGAGAAGTTCTGCAACAAGTTTGTAGCGAAACAGAGAAGGATTTCATAGAGGAATCCCGAATGAAATTCCTGCAGGGGTGCCACCGTGCTACCATCAAGTCATAAATCAGCAAATTTTGGCCATCTCAGCCAGAGTCATTCTTTGAAGAATCCCTCCAATATTCTTTCAAGAATTCCTGCATAGACTTTTTCAGGATTCCATCAAAAACTTTTTCATGGATTTTCAAGAATTTCCGAAAAAAATTCTTAGGGATTCCTTCAAGGATTCTTTTTTTTTTGTTCTTTTGTCAGGCTAAGACCATGGGTTGGTCCATCTTGCATATGGATTCTTTTAAAAAAATCCTTCATGTATTCTACCTAGTCATCTTATTCAACATCATATACGATTTTTGTTGACTGGAGAATAACCTTGTTAAAAACATAAGTATTATATGTGCTCGTGATCACGAGGAAAAGCAAACGGTACAAAAATGCTTTTCAAGTTGAGAATCTCAGTAGCTGTTTAGTACAGCGGAGTTATCTAGCGCCAAATAGTAACGAAGTTTAAATGCAAAGTCCTGGTAGTGGTGAATTTGCCTACCAAAATGTTTAGCGAATTAAATTAGTCCACAAAAAGAACAAGTTTCCAAATATGAGAAGAGTTTCTAAATGATTGATACTGAAAGAATAATATATTCAATCAAAAACGCATAGTTGAACTATACTGCCCCCATTCGCACAACAGTCCCATGTGAATAGGAAACCCTGCAAACATGGGACTGTTATGCGAATAGGGGCAGTATAGTAATTATAGCCATAATAGTACCACCTACCCTACACATGCACAAGCAAAAAAAACAGCCATCGACCGCCATTGATGGTTGTGGCGATGCATTTATCGTTTCTCGCTTTACGATAATTGTTTTCTGCATGATCCAATGACTCAGTTTTTTTTTCACCCATCCGTATACTCACGAAACGTTGTTGATAGATATACAACCGCAAATTGTCCAGAGCCAAAGCCAAGCCAGAATGAGTGGGTACACATCGAGCTGAGTGTTGGGGAAAGGTGGATACGAGCGGAAGTCCATGACGGTGATGATATCCAGCGGTGAAGCCATAATGTGTAAAAAAGCCCAGAGGATTGGAAACGACGGATCATGGACCATGTGCTATTTCAATGTGTGGTCAAACAAATTTTGAAGAGGATTTTCAGCGTAATCAAACAAGGGAGGTTGAACACCACTGCTCTATCCGTCGAGAAGGAAAATGAAGATGTTGTTGCCTGTAATGGGTGAGCTGTCTGAGAGCATGCCAGAATGCCAGATACCGTGTTTTATCTCATTAGTGTTTCGGTTAACTGGAGCCAAGGTCGTTTGCTGAGGGTAGTGCTCGGGTCTGGTGCGACAAAATTTCACGCTAGATTCGCAGCATAGGACGTCAGGACGTCACGGATGGGAAAATTAGGGATATATGACGAGTGAAGGGGTCTGTTATCACCGAAAGCGACAAAATAAAATCTTGTAAGCTGCTCTTGCAACTAACCCATTTATCATAGAATAAAGCTGTGCTGAAAATTCCACTCGCAGATGTTCAAATATTTACTCAATTTTGCAAGAGGTCTACACAATAAACGGTATTCACATTACAGTCACTTATGGACGGGTCGGCGCGAGCACGCGAGCGATTGAGATGTAGCGTGCCATAGGCTACCGACCTGACTCTCTGTTCGGTATACTAACTATAGTTAGGAGGAGTGTGGAAAATGAGCAAATCATCATTTATTAGTGCACGCTATAATAATGGCCAAGGCGGATGACTTCACATAGTGTTCCCTGCAGCTGTGACTAAAAAATGAACATGCGAACAAGCCCGGTCAGTAAGTAAATACGTGTGGACAGTATGTACTGTTGACTATAGTAACGTGTTTGCTATTATTATAGTCAATAATGGAACTGAATCACTTGACATTAAATATTAATCATATAGTGTCATGAACTGCATAAAATATTTGAACGAAAACGTAATCGAATGAAATTCTTATCAAAGCTAGTATGCAGAGAAACTGTTTTTCTCTTAATGTGCTCGAATTATTTTGCAAATTTTCAAAAGTTTAATTTTGAAACTCCAGTGCAGTCCCGGATGTCCAGTTAACCTAGTGGATAAAGCTTTCAATCACCAATCTAGAGACGACGATATCATGAAACAATCTTTATGAAACAAACTGAATCATTAAATTTCAAAAACAAAATTGTACAAACATTTTGTCGTATAACGAACGAAACTCGACAAAATGTGTTTTAAAACAACAAAAATGGTAAAATACCAATCTACGCTAGTAGAAACTCTTATCCCGTGATCAACTAAACACACCAAAATAGAATCTAAACCCGTCTCGTCTGAATAGGCCTTTCGTTCGATGTGGGATTCTTTTGTGTAGTCATTTATCCTCGTTGGGCTAGCACGGCCCACCAAATGAATGAGCCTATAGCGACTGTTAATTGTATTACTGCTAGGTACAGTAGCCTAAATGTCGTACCGAGCACCACATAGGAGGATGCCAGTCCAGGACTACAGCTGATGCTAGGTTAGGTGCAAAGGAGCAAATATGAACATATCCGGATTTTCTCTTTTATGGGTGAACGTTGTAGATTAGAGCGGATTAGGTAATGCAGCAAGCAAATTCTTCGGGGAGTGACTGCTTAACCCGTTTGACCCCAGGTAAAAAATTAAAGTTCAAAAAATCGCCAACAGCATTTCTCAACAGAATTCAACTACAGTTTGAACACAAACTCGCACAACACTATATTTTTGGAAATATACGGGATCAACATTTTCTTGGACTTCTGGACGGAGTAAGGTCAGTACGTCAAGTCGGGCAAAAAAAGGCCAAGTACGATTTGCACCCCCATAACTTTCTTCTTAATGAAGTTTTTCAATGGGAGTTTGCACATTCCGTTGCCTAACGATAGTTGATGTTGCTATAGGTTCGAATTTGAGACTTTCCGATAGGTTTCTTTTGAGTTCTTGAGATATTCAACATTTCTGAACCATCCAAGTCTTCATTTGCGTTTGTTGTTTTCAAATGAAATTAAACACGAGATATTATTCCCTTATTTACCCCATAGGTCATCGGAGACATCTTTAGAGACATGTAGTACTATTTATATTTCCTGAATATCTCGATGGATTGTCCTTACAAAACATGAACAATCGAAATAATCACCAAAGATTATTTTCAATTATGTTTATCGTTTTTATTTGCACCAACACTTGAACATCTGTATAATGTTTGTTATATCAACGAACAGTAGAAATTATGGACGATCTGATTGAAGTCATGCCTTGACTACAGAGAACCGTAGATGGACTACAATTAGACCTATTTGCATGCGGAAAACAACGGTTAGCTTCAGAAACCAATACGACGTCGAACAGGAGTAAGTAAAAGCCTAGATTCATGAGTACCCGGGATGGCCTGGCTAAAGTCAGGCCTTGAGTTCATTGAGCTGTAGATAAACTGTAATCACATGTTTTACCTGTGTGGAACCTCTGTGCACTATATAAAATCATATTCTATCATGTGTCAATAAAAAGGTCTCGCACAACTATTCCTAGTAAAATTTGATGACCTAAGCGAAGTCATGCCTTGACTTCAGAGAACCATAGACGGACAACAATGAGAGTTTTTTGCACGCGGAAAACAATGGTTATCTCCAGAAACCAATACTATATCGAAAAGAAGTAGATTCCTTGACTAGATTCCTGAGTAAACGAGATATCAAGATTGAAATCAGGCCATGATTTCTATGAGCTGTTGATGCACTGTAATCACATGTATTGCCTGTGTAGAATCGCTATTAACTAATAAACTCATCTTTGTACCGACTTTTCGAACCCTCTAAGCAGAATACCCTCATGGATAAGCAAAATAGGGCGGAATTAAAAGGTACGAAACTGATTACACTTATTCTAAGTACATAATCTCACATTCCATCATGTGCCAGGGAAAAGGTCTCTCACAACTATTTTTAGGGAAATTTGATAAACTAAGCGAAGTCATGCCTTGACTACAGAGAACCGTGGATGGGCTACATTTAGTCCTATTTGCATGCGAAAAACAACGATAGCCTCCAGAAACCAATACTTCATCGAACAGGAGTAAGTAAAAGCCTCGACTAGATTCCTAAGTACCCGGGATGGCCTGACTGAAGTCAGGTCTTGAGTTCATTGAGCTTGAGTTAAACTGTAATCCTATGTTTTGCCTGTGTAGAATGTTTTCGCGCAAAACAGTACAAAAGTGCATGAAATACAGTTCTTTATGAGCATTTTGCAATTTATGGCAAAGAATGTTTCCTTTTTTGTAGGATTGCCGACGAATAATGTTACATAATGTTTCTCCGTCAGTTTGATTGGTGTGATGAACTGTTTTCTGAAGTTACCCGTCCAGCGTCATAATTATAAAACAGAAAAGAATATCCTGGGAATTACACAATATTCTAGCGCACTGTTTTCGGAGAAGTTGTTCAGAAGGTCCGTACTTCGTACATGGATCATGTGTCTACTCCTTGGAAAACCTAGAGAAACCGGGAATTCTCAGAGAAATTAAATTTAACAGGAAAAACCCTCAGGGAATATCTTGAATACTTAGGAAAATTTAACACGATTTTTTTTTCAGAAATTTACTCAGGCTTTCTTTCTGGAACTTCTTAAGGCATAGGTTCCCAAACTTCCAGGACACGCGACCCCCTTTTGCCTGCAGACGTACTTCTCGCGAACCACCATAGAAATTTCTTCATTTGTTGTCTGTTACAATATTCGACTGTCCCTCGCGACCCCCTGGCGGGTCGCGACCCATAGTTTGGGAAACCATGTCTTAAGGAATATCTCGCACAATTTCTCAGAGGATTCCTTCCATATTTTTCCGTGCTATTTGTTCTGCAATTCCTTTTCGGATTTCTCCAGGCGATTCTTCCACATTTCTACGAGCATTTTTCCAAGATTCGAATAATTCATTTTAGGATTCTTCTTTGAGAATCTTTCAGGATTCCTGGATTACAAGCGATTTCTCCTCTAAATTTTCGATGGGATCTTACAGAATTTCTTTCCAAGATTTCCTCCAGAGGGTTTTCCGGTATTGCTCCCAGAGTCCCAAGTGGGATTTTTCTCGGAGTTTCTCCTGCGTTTTGTCCAAAGAAATTTTCGTAGATTTCTTTCATGGTTTATCTCGAAATCTCCACAAGAGTTTTACTCCTAATATATCGCAGAAAAATCATTGCCCGAAATGGCATGAAAGAAGGTTAAGGCTATATATCTTATGCCAGAGCATTACAAATGCTCAAATGGCGATAAGACATATTTAAAATTATTGGTATTGGTTCCGGTATTAAGCATGTGGCTCCCATTTTCATCCTACAAAAAACTAAGGTTTGAAGCGCTGTTTGTTTTGTTTCTTATTTTTGTATTTTTGTTAGAAGTGAACACCCATGAAAACAAAAAAACGGAATCAATCGGTGCCGTAATCGCTTGTTTTCGAATAGAATGAATATGGGAGCGTGAGATTACTGATGGTACACATACCCTAACATAAATTCAAACAAACAAAATAAAAAACGTAACATAATATCCCGGAATTCTTCCGAGAATTCATCTAGGATCGTTTCAGGGATTCCTCCCAAAATTGCATTCTTTGATTTCTCTCGGGAAATCTTTAAAAATGTCCTCTGGGTTTCCATTTTGGTTTCCATCAGAGATTCCTCGTGCGGTATCTTTATTGATTTCTTTGGGGCATCTCTCTAGGATTTCTTCCGAAATTTGCTGGGATCCTTCAACGATTCCCCGGAATTCATTTTGGGATCCTTTCCGGGGGTTCTCCATTATTGGTCTTTTCCAGGTTTTTTATTCAGAAAATTGGAATCATCTAGGATCCTGGAAAGAATTCAGTTAGAATATTTTATTTGGATTGTTTACCGATATTTTCCGACATTCCATCAGTCCTGGGATTCCTTCGCTGATTCCTTCCTAGATACTGTAACGGAATATCTTCTGGAAAATCTTTCGAGCTCTTTCCGAGATTCATTTTGTTGATTTCTATCTGAATTCTTCAAAAGCGTATCACCGGCAATTCCTTTCGGGTTCTTCCACACAATATTCCGGCGATTCCATCAGGAATTCCTCCATAATTCTTCCAGAGTTTCAAGGTTTTCTCCCGGGGCCCTTTCAGGTATTCCTACCGGGCTTTCTTCAAGGATTCCCAATAGAAATTGCAGAAAACTGTTCCAGCATTCCTTACGAGATTCCTTCAGGGATATTCCCTAGAATTCCATGTGGGATTCCACCCAGGATTCCTTCGATGATTCCTTTCGGGGTTCTTTTAGGGATTCTCATCAGAGTTTCCTCCCGAGACTCCTTCATTGATTTCTCCTGGGAATTCTTTAGGGGTTTTTCGTCGGAAATCTTTTAGAGATTTCTCCCGAGCCTACGTCAGGGATTCTTTCATTGATTTCTGCTGAGATTCCCCATGGGATCCCTTCAGGAAAGGCTTCTGAGATCTATTCATTTCTCCTAGGTTTCATTTAGACATTATTTTCAAAATTTGTTCAAGGATTCTTTTAAGGATTCTTCTCGAGATTTTTCTAGGCATTCCTTCTGAGATTCCTTCTGAGATTCTTTCATTGTTTTCTCCAGGGATCCTTCAGGTATTCTTTTGAGTATTTCTTCCACAAATCATTTATGAATTTCTATGGGGATTCTTTCTGAATCCTTCCAGAGATTCCTTCGGAAAATTTTGTCGTTATTCGTTTTCAGCTAAGTATAGCCATTTAATTATTGCTTCAATATTCCTTCCGGGACGCTTTCCAGGACATCTCCTGTGATTTCTTCTGAGACTCCGTCAAGAATGCATCTAGGGATTTGTCCTGAGATTTCTTCAGGGATTCCTCCAGGAATATATTCTGGAATTTTCACATTCATTTATCTAGGAATTCATCCATAAATGATTCTTTCAGAGATGTCTCCTACGATTCCACCAGAATATTCAAAGGGTCTCTTTATGGGATTCTTTCAGGGATCACTCCGAACTTTATAGAGATAATTTCAGGTAATTCTTCCGTGCTTCTTCCCTGTATTTCTTCAAAATTACCTATTCCCAGGATACCTATTTTTTAGGACTCAAACAAGGTTTTCACAGGAGCCATCATTGAGTCTTCTCGATATTCTTTATTTAATGATTTTCTGGATTACTTTTAGGATTTCTCTCAAGATTCTGCAGAGTTTCATTTAGAGATTCTTTCCGGATTTCCTTTGGGGATTTCGTCAACGAAGACTTTTTTTCGAGCCGAGGTGAACCAGCCCAGGGCTGAAAGCCTCATAAATAAAACAATTTTTTTTTTTCATTCTTTCAGGGCATCCTTTTGAGAATCATGCAATAATTTTTTAAGGAATCTTTACAATGGATTCCTTTCGGGGTTCCAACCAAGATTTCTGCTGGGATTTCTTCAAGGATTGCTTTCGGCATTCTTCCAGGTATTTGTCCAGGATTCTCTGAGAGACTTAGTTGCGATTTTTTTTTTCAGAGATTACTTCTAGATTTCTGCACAGATGGCTCCCGAGATTCCTTCAGAGATTTATGATGTGATGCCTACTGGATTCTTCCAGGAATCGTCCCGAGGAAACTCGGGGTTCCTCCGGGGATTTCTTTTGGGTAGACAGGATTTTTCCAGAAAATGTCCCTGTAATTTCTGAGAGGATTACTCCATTTGGGGGAAAGGGAATGCTTCCGTATTTGGTTGACCCTAGACCGAGTAAGAATCAACCCCAGAGGACGCAATTCTTAAGCTCACTGTGAGTGGTAGTGAGGGCGCAGTTTAATAACGTCCGAAACTAAAATGCTCCAGGTCTTTATGGGGCATTTTTTGTGGCATAACGTCAAAACATGCACCTGTCCTATAAACGTAGGCACATCGAATTTTACGTCACACCCAAGCTTTTGAACATTATTTCGCATAAGAACACACCATTGGACTGGGACATAATGTCCCCGGAGGTATTGAGATGCGTGGGTGGATCCCTGATGATCCTAAATCGTCAAGAACGTGTTTTTACACTACTTTTTCATTTTTTGCTCTCGATTTGTAGATATAGCTGGATTACTAAATGTTAATTATCTTTTTGTTTTTCTCTGCTTCAAAATAGCCAAGTCTGTGTCGCCAGTAGCATGTCTCGTCGTGACGACTCCCTCGTGACACATAACTACGCCCTTTGCGTGCAGCTTACGTTACGAGCTCTGCCAAGCTCTCCATGTGATCTACGTTCATTCCCATTATTGTAGGAAACACGGATGGCCGTCTGCCAAAAATCAATTTATGATAATTTATGATGGGACAGCGCCGCTTTTACCTGTTACAACCGTGTTCTGCGCTGTTTCTCTCGATTCTAGTTTTATAAAAGCCATTTGCAATGACGACGCCAACGATGACGCTGTCGTCGACTTATGCTAATGATGGGGACCTTCCCCAGCCAACCTTTGAGCACTGTTTGACAGGATGAGTGAGTTTTTGAGTTTCGACGAATGAATTACACTAATTGTGTTCCCCATCAACACAGTTTCAAACACGAACCATCATTTCCAATTTGTCTTTCTCTCGCCCTGTGAAACCTGGCAACAACGGAACAACTTGTAAAACTGTGTAAAGTAATGCTAATGATGTGCTAGAAATTACGCTCCGACACAATCGATCGTCGGGTGATATATCAAGTCGGCTGAGCTGAGTTAACTTTTAGAGACCGTTTCCAATGTGACTCTCGGCCTAAACTTTTCCAAACAATCATTACCGCTTTGTTTGCGACTTCATATTTTGATAATCAACTTTACACCTAGGGTTGGCGACGGTTATTATTATCTCAGCGTTGCTTATCGCTGTAGGATGATTTGAAACGAAGAGGAGAGACTAAAATGTAAGTTTCCTGAAGAGTGATGACATTTTTGATAGGCGAACCCATAAGCAGATTACCGCAAGGTGTAGAAAGAATGGATGTGGAATTTGATTGGGGCTTAGTGCGGAGAATATCATTCATTGCGAAGATAAGTTTTGTGAGGAATTTAATCAGCAAGTGATTGAGCCCAATGTTAATTACTATTGCGTACTGATTGGAAGTATAAATACTAAATGGGTTACTGATATAATGACTCTCACTGATTACAATTACTCAAATGATTATAATTACTTATAACTACTAATATCTTATAAAAATGAATCTGTATTCCACGCAGTTCTTTTGCGAATCTATTCTTGCAAAAGTAGTAAAATATCTGTATTCGTATATGTATCTGTATATGTGAAGAATAACTGGAAAAAAAATCTTGGAGAAGTCATGGAGGGAAAAATCTTTAGATATATTTCTTGAAAAATACTCGAAGAAATCACAGGAGAAATTTCTGAAAAGTTCATCCCAAGGAACAATCACTTATTTAACCAACATTGCAATGACATTTTTATTCCACATTTAATTGAATTACGGTTTAACATTATTTCATCACAGCTTGTAATCAGGCGTTGTTCAAACAAAAGTGGAGAAGTTATTCAGCAATATTTTCTGCAAGCGCGATACTAGCTTTACAGTAGGAAGTAATCTGTGTTATATCAGCCTCAAATTAAACTTGTATTCAGCTATAATAAGCTGCTGCGAAAACAAAAACAAATTGAAGTGCGAGGTGCAATTACAGTCCAATCATGTTTATTTGTCGCATCTAAACGCATTTATAACACACAGGCTCTTCTAAAAATTTCTCAACTTGGGATTTGAACTCGTGATCTCCCAATCACCCGTCGCATGCCTTACCGACTACGTCATCCTGGAATTGGTAAGTTGCTCGCTGAGAGTGAAACATCTTTACAAAGCTGTGAAAGATCAATATTCAGATTTATGGAAGGTTGTAAATATATATTAAAAAAAAGTAGTGAAGATGACTACAACTTTGAAATTGCTACAAAAATTAGCAAATGTTTCGAATATTTCGCATTGGTGTGCAACAAGCATCAATACATATTTAATAATGAGGAACGTTCCAGTACTGCTTCATTATAATCACTTTGGTCTGTTGTTCAATCGAAAAGTGATAATCGAACAAATAAATCATAAATCCGTTTGTACAGCTTACTGCTAAACCATTATTGAATGTTCCTACAATAGCTGAAGTATTAAACAACAAAAGCATTTGTTCAACTTATGTAGACCACAATAATCAGCTTTCGGAAACTGTGGAACATAAGCTTTTTAATGCGTAGAAAAAAGTTCTTCAGCTTTAAATATAAGCTAGTAAGGGCAAATCGAACAAACAAAAATTGCTGACGTTTGTTAAGCTTATAATTAAATTGCTGTTCACATATGTGCCATATGTTGCATTTTGGCTTATTTACAATGTAAATAGCATCATTTCAGCTTATTATTCAGCATTTGGTTTCGTTCAGCTACGAATGTTATTAACCAGCAATAGTTCCACATGCTTATTTATGACTTTGAATTGTCCCTTGGGATTGGAGCAATTCTTGTATTAATCCCGGGAGGAATCCTAACGGGTTCAAAGAAATATCTTTGAATAAATTGTTATAGAAATCCCTGAATAAAACAATCGATAAATTCCCGGGGAAATTCTTCGAACAATTCTACCAGAAATCCTGGAGAATCCACGGTAAGAATTCCATAAAAAAAATCAGGGAGAATATTTGGACGAATTCCTGGAGGAATCCTAACATGGATTTCAGGAGTAATCTCAGCACTAGCCTGGAGGAATACTAAAAGGAATATCTTGAAACATATCAAGAGAAACTCACGGAGGAAAACCTATTTAAATCTGTAGAAGTACACTGTGGTGCATATTGATTGGACAAACGCCTATTTTCATACAAAACGGCCAAGTTTGAGATGTTGTAACTATGATTTGCTTTGATCAATTAAGCTCAATTTTTGACACGGAACTACCAATATGCTGAATTTTACGTATACGAAGTACAAAAAGTTTTTGTCCACAGGTCTGGGCGTGACAAGGCGTTCAAAATGTGCAAAAGTGATCGGACAGCGGCACGCGTGTAAATCTAAGGGGTACCGCTATCCGATCACTTTTGCACATTTTGAACGCCTTGCCACGCCCAGACCTATGAGCAAAAACCTTTTGTATTTCGTATACGTTAAATTCAGCATAAATATTGGTTGTTCCGTGTCAAAAATTGAGCTCAATTCATTAAAGCAAACCATAGTTACAGCATCTCAAACTTGGCCATTTTGTATGAAAATCGGATGAAAATTTGTCCGATCAAGTATGCACCACAGAGAAATCCCTAGAAAAATGTCTGGTGAGATTGCGAATTAATTCCACTCTAAATTTCCAGAGGAATCCTTGGAGACTTCAAGTAAGAATTTTAAGAAGATACTCTGGAACAATTCTTGGAGGAATTGCCTGAGGAATTTTGGTAGGAATGAATTAAGCAAACACCAAGAGGAATGCATTCCAAGCGTAGCCAGATTTTTTTTGCTCACTAAACAAACACGAGAAAGATCGGGATGAAAGGAAGGGCGAATGGCTTCTTCATCCATCCTTTTCTTTCTCCTGTTTGTTTAGGAAAGTAAGCAAAAAAAGCCTGGCTAAGTTAGTAGCCATCGAAGAGAAATCCATAGTTAAAATTCCAGTTGAAAGATCTGGAACTGTTCCTGAAAGATTTCTAGGAAATACCTAGAGAAATTCTAGCAGTAATGTCTGATGAAATCCTAGAAGGCATTCCTTGGAGAATCCCAGCAGAGCTGCATAATATTGATTATCAAATGGAAATGCTGAGGAAAACGTTTCTTCTTGTTCAAAAAAGGATGACAAAATCCCAGGCCCCTGTTGTTTATGTTAAGGTCTTTGTCTGCTCAACTGCCCTATTCACCATTTTGCATCCCTGGAGGTAACATAAAACAAATAAAATACTTAAGTTGGCGTGAATCAGTGAAGTGATTGACTTGATCTATGCATGCGACGATACAATGATGCAAAAATGTCTACTTTGACTAAGAAAGGTCTTAGTTTATAATTGAGGAAATGGTCATACATAGAATACTGAGCTGTCTCGATCCCAATGCGAATGTCATGTCAGTAAGAATAAGCAGAAGGGCATCACAATTGGTTTGTTTATTCACTGCAACGATTATCATGACACTAGTTTTAGATAGTCCGCTCAAAAATGAAGCCTTTTGCAGTTTGAAGTTTGGATGATATGATATCCGAGACTCTCCCAATAAAAGAGCGCGAAAACTGAAAGCAAATGGACCAAAAGAAACACCGATAGACGGCGTTCTGCTTTCAGGACGAACGCACAGTTAGGTCAAGGTCCTCCCTTGGTAAGTGACACAACCAACCTACCAACAACGACGCTGATAGTACGTAGCACATGCTCATGCTGTTGTAGGTTGTAGGTGGGTTGCTAATCGCCGAAGGCGTGGAAGTGGGTGATAGTAGAATACGTAACAATGGAACGAACCCTTTGCAATAGCCACCCACAAACACCCCAGGGACACTTGTTCCACCTAATCTATTTCGTCTCCTAGTGTCCCATGTGACTTACTTGAGGAAACTCAATTGAAAGTAATTTTGTTCCTAATCAAAAAAAAAAGAAAAGAAACGAAAAATAACCGCAAGGCAATTTAATCAAAAGAGGACCAATGACACTTTAAGTTGCTTAGTTGGTGCAAGCTACGCATGGAGGTTGATTTCAAAATTGAGTTATACGGGATCTTTGACTATTTCTTATCTCAGTCGCAGTTCTAATAGAACCCCAAGCCGTGAAGCATCCTTGGCTTTAGTTGGGATATACTGCTAAGGGGCAAAGAATGGAATGCTTCCAGTCGATATCAATCTAAAAGTAAACGGGATTAATTCAGTTTTATGATTCACTTTAGCTCGGGTTGCATGATTCTGACAGAGCTCTGACGATGAGAAACGAGCATTGTTGCCAATCTTAGGATAATGCATTTTATATTCTACTAGCTGTACCCGGCAAACTTTGTATTGCCTACTGCGTTTTTTGACAATTCAAGTTTCTATCCAAGACCAAGTGCCCGATCACAAAACGTATGGAAGATCGATTTTCAAAAACTTTCAATTTTCCCATGTTTTTCGCCTCATAAACCTTCCTTGGGTGAAAACTAACAGATCAAAACTAAGACGATCCAAATCGGACCCTCCGTTCGCAAGTTATGCGCGGTCCCACGTATGCCACTGCATTTTTATATATATAGATTAAATTTGACAGATTTATCTCATAATGATCATTTTGCAATTAGTAAAAAGTCGATTATGATGTTGAATTCCCAGTCGACAAAATTGTTCTCCCGGAGCCAATGTATTCCTCCAGGAATGTCTTCAATACTGGATTTACTGGATCCACCAGGACAGAAAAGTTATAACAATATGTTCCGTATGCTTGCCGTTATTATTCTAGATTAAAAAACGCCATAAATCAAAGGTAATCCTTATCTATAGCTTCTGAGAAACATAGCTGAAGAAATTAAAAGTGATAACGTTAAGCCAAATTCTCTAAACGGATAGCTCACTAGTTTCGAACGGAAAAGGATCATTCGTTATGTTCAACTTAAGCTCTTCATTTTTTAGACGACTGACGCCCTTTTTTGGATGGGATACCTTCTAGACCCGGAGCTTGTTCAACTTAAACGAATTCGCTATTGCGATGCTCTCGTCGTTCGTCACCGAGGCGACCTCGCTTTGGCTGGTTTGGCTATAGGGGCGGGGACCAATGGTCTTGTATCGTGGCGTGGGAACAGCGTTTCCACGATCTTCTGCAGCATCCTGGAGGAGCGTTCTGGGGGTGCTGGCGCGCCTTTAATTTTAACCAAGACTACTCTGTAGGCATCACCCCAAGGGGTCGTGTTGGCTGCCTGGCAGAGGTTTTCGCAGCAAGCCTGCTTACGCGCCTTAAGCTCTTTGTTCAGTGTCAGTTTAGCCGCACTTCGCTCCATTCTACCCTCATTGGTGCGAACTGCGAGCACTTTGCATCCTTCTTCTAGCTTTTAGGCAGGCTGCGCGGAGTTTTGCTATTTTACCGGTTTGCGTTTGTTTCTGGGTAGATATCGCCTTGGCATTGCGGCGTACGGCTTAGGGTTTCGACTAGATCATTGCTGAATAGATCGTCGGTTCGAGGGCATACATTACATTAGCTAATGCGAAGCCCTCGTAAGACGTGAAAATAATTTCCTGGATCGAAAAATGACCCGCTAGATTGGTCTTATCCGCTACCCAGTTTCCGTTATCGGGAGGGATGTGGTATGGTTCCGATAGTAGGGCGATGTCTATACTTGACTCCGAGACTAACTGCCACAGCAACTGTTGTGCAGCTTCACAGTGATTCAAGTTTAGCTGTGTTACCTGCATTATCGTCGGATGGTTCGACCTTTTCGCGTGTCAGGACATTTAGGAGCGCCCGTCGTGTGACCCTTATTCGCCGTGTAAACCAGGCATTTTGGTGCCGAGTTGCAGTCCCTGGCGATGTGGTTTCCTGCTCAGCACTTCCTGCAGAGTTTACTCCTGTCGGACCTTTACCCTGACCTCCTGAGCTAATGCTTTGTAGGAGGCTTCTAGGCCACCACCTTCTTCAGCACAAGCATCATCTCTCCAGTTATGGTGCTCCGGTTGCTTTTTACATCCGCGCCCAACGGTGAGAGACGATTCCTCCTCGCATAACCCTCAGCACCTCGGCGTATGTATTCGTCTCAGTTTTGAAGATCAGCGCGTCGCTCCGTTCAAGCTCGTGGGCTTTTTTCAACTTCTTCATTTCAATCGTTCCCTTGGTCCGGTTGGCCACCGTTTGTCTTAGGGTTGGTCTTCTGTGGCTTGTTTTCCCTGCTTCTTGCGCGTTCCGCAACCGACTTGGAGCCTGGTCGTCCCTTTCTTCCTCTTCTGCTTTTCGCTCGCCTTTGCCGCTTTGCTCGCTGGTGGGTACACCAGTCCCTCGTAATGGCGATCTATCCCATTCTCCTCATGCGAACAGGTTCAACGCTGTTCCCTGTGCCTCTCCACTCTCGATCACATGGTTTTTGGATTTAGTAGCCATTTCTGTTGGATCCCCCTTAGAGCCGCTATTCCTCACTGCCAATGAAGTAGTCGCCAATGATGATGGTTATTAATGCAAGCAGGGAGGCCACCTGAGGGTCTGCACAGGTTCTTTTGCCGACTAAGCTCAGAGCCGGATCAACGCTAATCAGGAGTGTTCATCTGAATCTACTTCCACCCAGTTAGTTGCCTAAGCTGGGCACAGAATAGGTACGTATTTTAAGGCCACGCCACGGTTTGATGGGATGGATGATAGCGCTGACATTTGCCCATCCACCATTTTAAATCAGTGTCACCCGACGTTACTGAGATGTCGAATTCGTTTATTCCCGACGGTGCACTGCACCGGTGTAGCAATTGACACCGGAAAAACGAACGGTTTCGGTGCAATTTGTTGACAGCTTATGATGGTATTAGTAAAAGCGCGTGAGAACGTCAATGAAAACAATAAAGGATATCAAAAATAAACATAATCAATGTTTTCATGATTTGCGTGATGAACAAAATTATTTTTATTTATTTTTATTTTTTACTTTCTATTTCCAATTTAACAATTTTAAAAGTTTTCAGTTATACACTTGTACATGATAAACTTGTAATAGTGAGCATCCATTTACTACGTAACGCTAAAATCGACAATTTTTGACCCCCCTCCCCCCTCCATAATGCTATTTGTATGAAAACCTGAAAAGTTTAGTATGGGCCGTAACGCCCGGCCGTACACCCCCCTCCCCTAGACCGTTACGTAATTTTTGGATGGCGCCTAATAAATGTTACTTGAAAATTGTTATCCAATGATGATTACCCTGGGCTTGTTAGGGGAATATTTGTAAATAAAGGAAAATCGGGTTAAGTACGGTTCCTTTGAATTCCACTAAGAATTTGCATCCTTTGACAGATACGTATTTTGACCTCAACTGCAAGGTCGTCTTCAGTGTCTTGTACTTGACTCGACTACTAGTCGAGTCAAGTACAAGACACTGAAGACGACCTTGCAGTTGAGGTCGAAATACGTATCTGTCAAAGGATGCAAATTCTTAGTGGAATTCAAAGGAACCGTACTTAACCCGATTTGTTATCCAATGTTTTAACACTCCTACATTATTTATCTTCTTCAAATTCTCGTAATATCATGATTTTTCAATTAAAAGCAACCTTTTTAGAATTTAACAATTTCCGTTGCCTAATAAAAAAGGATGCTAACAGACAATTGTAAACTATCTACGTGCACAAATTTAACACAAAAAACGTTAAAGGCAGTTCAATAGAAAACGTTTAGCTACAACGTAAAAAGAAAAATAAATAAATGCTTTTTAAAACATTTCGTTATTGGAACGCAACTCATATTAAAAACGCTTTAACCATCATTTAGTGCAATGTTTCCCAAACTTTTGGGAGGTATCGCCCCCTTAGAGCTTCAAAAAAATATTTTCGCCCCCCTAGGTGCGATTTAATTTTTTTTGTAAGGCCGATGCAAATATTATTTTTCTTTTATGTCCGAGACCTGCCCCTTCAATATTTTGGGATTCTTGAAGGGGGGAGGGTGACATAAAACAAATCAAATATTTGCATCGGCCTAATAGAAGGCAAAAACTGTGCTTAGCTAAAGCCTTTAAAAGCGCTACTAAGGCAAATCTAGCAGTGCCATTCAGTGTATCTATATCTGTGTCACTCTCATTTTCATTAAATTGTTTTGTAAATGCGTCGATTTTCCGTATTAGAAAAAAAATATAGTGAATTTTCTTCGTACTTACAAAAAATTGAAATCGTGTTTATACCTACTTCTCAAACCGTTGTTAATTGAACATTTATTAATCGAAATAGAACGAACTAAAACACATTTGAACACTCGATATTCCTACCAGATGTTTTATCATTATTATTCTTAAAAGGACTTTTTCAAAAACTGAGAGTCAATGTTTGGTCACAAGTAGCCAAATAAGACTGGTGGAGAATTTGAAAACAATTATAAACATATGTTATGTGAAAGTGCAACTCCGAAAAATATCGGTGTGTTGCCGAGGGCTGAAAATCTCGATAATAAAGGAAAATAATAATAATAAATACTAGTGAATTTTCAAATGTAGTTACGTTTCTCCAGATTCAAATCAACGAGCTTCGTATAAATTTGAATGCTTTCCGTGTTCTAAAAAATTATCAAATAAATAAATATGCAGCTTTCATGACTAGATTTAAATGGAATATTTTAATGGAATTGTACGCAGAATTTTTGAAATATTTTCAAATTAACGTCAGTTAAATTTTAAATTCCTCCGAGAAGCTTCCCTGAACTATTTTCAAACACAGTTGTTTGTAAACACTGTGATACGAATTTAATCAGCAAAATGTTCTAAAATTCGTCTGATATTCATGTTTTTGCTTGGAAATTCCATGAATAAGTCCGCATACGAGTTGAAATGAAATTTTTCTCATCAATTCGCGAAAAAAAAAAACAACTACACCCAAACCTTATTTTACGTCCACTGTTGGCTCTTTTCATAATTTTGAAAAAAAAAATCTAATCACGATTCACGAATGTTCATTATAGGAGTTTCCAAATATATTTGTATTTAGATTTCCAGAATCACACAAACCCTTCAGAAATACGTGTAGCGGTCTTAATTGTCTAGCAATTTTGCCAAAGAGTCCACATAAATACCAATAATTCTGTAAAATTAAGTCGATGCTTATGTTTAATAGTCACAGCTTTTTTTATTATCCTAGACAAAACTTGAACTGTAAGCTTGAATGTCAGGGAGTTTTTATGATTCAGTTCACTGTCTCGACTTGTAATTCAATACTTTCGATGTTTTCCAATCGTTGAAAAAATCGCCCCCCAATTTGTATTTCTAAAATTTTCGCCCCCCTGGGCCTGATTTTCGCCACCAAGGGGGCGATTTCGCCCACTTTGGGAATCACTGATTTAGTGACATTTGTTTCACTTTCAATGTAATTCAAAAATGCAAAATTTGTTGAAAGAAAAAAAAATTGAATTTACGGTTTTTGAAACTGTACCTACAAAATGCTACTTCAGTAATATTTCAGTCCAATTTGAATGAATAGATTTTTATTCTATTCTGGGCTTACCAAAACTTTATTACGTCAATTTTTTTTTCATAATCAATAGATCACCATGCGACAGAAAATTCTAATGATTAAAATCATTAAAAGTAATCCACATATTTGCGATAATCAAAAAAAAAAGTGATGGAAAAAATATACGTTGTATCTCTTTGAAATTTCATGTTACAGATAAATTTTGGAGATTCTTCAGAAGTTGATTGAAAGACGTGATAATCATCGATCAAGTTTAAATAATTTTTAAACGCACAGATTTGCTGTTAAATGAATATCCAAGAAAACTGTTTACCTAATGCCGAAGAGAAAATCATCATTCATACCAAAACAAAACCACGATACAATTTCAGCGATATGCATGTATTGGTTAAACTAGCTTTGTACCTGCTACACCGCGCTCAAACTGGGTGTAGCATTTTATTGCACCGGTGCCTATCGGGTGTCAAAACAGAACAGTTACTGCGAATAAACGAACGGTTTCGGTGCAAGTTTGCTACACCCGGTGGCAAAGCGGTGCAGGCGGTGCAAATAAACGAATTCGACATGAGAGGATAGAATGCCGTCGCTACCCGCTCACTTGTGCGTACCTAGTTGCCTAAGCGTGTACCGTCTCAGGTGCCAATTAAAAAGCAAGACCAGTATACCGTAATCTGGCGTCGTTCCTGATGTGACCAAGGTACTCCTAGCTGGGCTGTGACACTTTGGAGGCGGTACCGAATCACTTGTACAGAGTTGCTTCCGGATGTGTGGATTTTTTTAAGAGGTCCAGCGAGGCTCACTGCACTTTTCCTCTACCCTCTACCCCTCTACTCCTCTATCTAGATAGAGGTCGGCGACTTCGCGACTTCGCCGCGAAGAAAATCTGCGCTCTCTGCACGCTCGGGAAAACTGAAGGAGCATCGCCCAAGACCGACGAAGATCGTGCTCTACTATACGCTCGACATTGGAAGTAATGTTACTTTGTAGACAACAAGGTATCAAAGTATTTTACAAATGGTTTCTCTCTTTTCGGATAATAAAATGGACTCAACATTTCATTACCCGAAAATGTCTCATGAAATACGAAATTAGTTGGTCAACTAGAGATGTTTGGAAAAACTGGTTGTCTGTGAGTAAATGATCCGATTCTCCAAATGTTTCCCTCCTCAAAAATGTTTCCTATGCCAGAATCCTTGACCTCATGTAAAGTAACAACTAAAAGGTTATCGTTTACAATAAAACAACAAATTACAAATTACAAAACAGAAATTAGGCTAGAAGACCTTGAAAGAAATTAATGGTTTTTAAAGAACTTTGAAGATCGCTGAAGATATAAATGAGGTTTCAGGTGATTTTAAGATTGTGTTCCGAGTGAAAGCTAAAATTTTATCAGTAAGGGTTTTTGTAATCTTTGATATTCGTACTTTGAACTAACGATTTACTAAAGAAAAAGAAGTTATCAAAAAAGTATGCGGATTTTACTCTATGTGATTTGTACTCACGTATCAAAATTTAGAAATCCAACAATTTTTACAAACTTAAACTATAATATTCGACGTCTTACTAATCGTTGTCTCCAGTCACTGTTTCTGGCAACGCGGTCATTAGAAGGCACCACCGAATTCCTTCTACATCAGCACTCATATTCTTCCTACTCGATCCCATCCTTCGCTTTGTGTTGCAACCAATTCCGAGAACTTGAGAAATTGGATTTATTCCACTTTCCCACAGATTGCAAATTTTCATCCCCCGCACAACGGAGCCTAATTACACTTGAATGACAGGCGAAAATTGACCACCCTCAGCAGCACTTTGGAACACTTTTACTGCCATCGTCGACGACGACGACGACGGGTCTTATGACACACCACAATCTTTTCCCTCGTTCGATGTGCAAGAACCGCTACTGCTGCTGCTGCTGCTGCCACTTCCACTTACGTCCTTGGACGATACTCCGAACAGAGATTAAGTCACCACCCTTCTCCGTTCAATATCTTCCACTGAAACTCAATTAAAAGCAATTCCTCCTCAAATTACTGGCACTCCCGAACTGAATCCACATCAGCACCACCATCAAAACTGGAATTCAATGCAAAACCCCGGAGGGTTTTCCTTGCTTCCCGTGGTGCCGTTGTCGTAAGCCCAATTCCCCCGACGACAACCAATCACAGCCCGATAAGAAGCGAATGCGAAAAATCGAACCCCGTAATCAGCCCCCCAAAAGAAACTCACTTTTTTGCACTGGATTGGAATCACTCCCAACGGAACAATTTCACCCGTTCACTATTTCACACGGTTCCACCAGTTATTTTGTTGTACCACAGGTAATTTTCCGGAGAAAACAGTTTTCTTTTCGACGACGACGACGAATTTTAATCCCGCACGAACTGACGACGACGACGAATCTTGAAATTTTGCTGCTGATGTCGTTCGTTCCTCCGCGAAGGTCGCTGACAGAGCTTTGACGTTTTGTTTTTTTTTCTTTTCGATGCAAGACGACGACCAGGGTCGTACTCACTGAGGGAAAAAGTGCATCATTTTGAAAGTGATCTAAAATTGGGTTCGGGATATTTAACCTACACTACACAGCAAAAGTCCTAATAAGTTTGAAAAATCTATTGCCCGTTGCAAAGATTTATAGATTCCGGCGCAAAAAAATATTAGGCTTATTTTGAGCGTAGGTGCAATACACGCTAACCCTCAGTTACCCAGATTGATGTCAAAGCGACCCAGACTGAGCAAAACTGCAGTTACTCTAAACTGAGTAAAGGCACCTTTACTCAAATCTGGGTTACCGATGTTGGTGGCAAAATCTGGGTAAACAATACCCAGCTCCTCCGGGGCCTTGATTTTGTTAATTTATTTCCAATTTAGATTTTGATTAAAAAGCTCTCAGTTGCCACGTGCTATTCACTTACCTGATGCTGGAAAACAGTTCCCCGGAATAATTCCACTGTTTTCCCGTCATTTATCGGCATATTTTTCGCGAAAACATTCATAGTTTCCAGCGTTCTCCTGACCGCTGCCATATTCTCAAGACGAAAAGTGACAAAGTGCCGATTACTCAGATCTTTACCCAAATTCAGTGAATCTGGGTTTTCGGGTTACCCGGACTTTGACAACTGCTAACAACATGAAAATCCGGGTCGAATCGACCCAGTCGATGGGTAGTTTTAGGTTAGCGTGTGTAACACTATTGCCAGAGGTGCGCTCAACAACGCATTGTAAAATATTTACCTGCATGCGGTCTGTTTTAATATCTGTGGGCTCACGCAACAAAAATTCACGCAATTTATTTTGTATTGTATTTATTGTATCGCGCAGGAATCTGAACAGGTGGAATCTCCGCAATATAGCGCATTTAGTTCACCACTGGACTATCACACTAGTTTTCACGAGTGCGAAAACGCTAATAAAAGTGCGCGATTGCATCAAATCAACTCGGTGTCTTCAGAGCACTTGTTCACCATAGATTGAAGAAAAGTCGCAGTTCGCAGTCCAGTGGTGAACTAAATGCGGTATATATTTGATTTATTTAGTGCTTATCCAGAGAAATCATCCAAGCTGGCGAAGTGAGGAAGACAAAGAAGACCTGTTCCGTAAACGTCAAACTGCTGCACACTTTAAAAAGTATGCACACAACCCTGCAACAAAAATAAATAGTTGAAAATTTAAATTATGTTCAATGGCATTCAGCCAGGCATTCAGCTGCATACAAAAGTGCTGGAACCGGCTGAAAAGTGGCTGAAACTACACCTAGGGGGCATCCATAAAGTATTTCACGCTTAGAGGGGAAGGGGGGTTCTGAAAGTGTGACAAGCAATGTGTTAAGTACGAGGGGGTCGACTCTTCCCGATTTTCTCGATTTCCAGTCATATCTCACAAGAATTTACATTTCTATTCATAATTACAATATAATTGATCAAATTATTTCAAAATCGATGAAAATCTTTCATATCTGAAATATCCGATAAAATCGATTTTAATTTTAGCATATCCATATCGAATCAAATATAATCCGTGCACATCCCTATTCAAGAAATGTCAAATTATTTCCCGTTTTTTTTTTTATTCAGTGAAAACAAAAACATTGAGATATTTTTATTTCTATCTTTCTTCTTTCAATTTGCCAAAAAGTACCTGGTATTATACGTGATGTAATTTGAAGTAAGTTTTTGGTCTCACTGTTGATTTTGCTGAATTTTGTAATGTTTCTCTTTTTTAATTTTGCGATAAGATGTTCCCATCAGAGCACCAATAATAGCTACATCGTGTGTGAATTTACTTTTGCTACGCCTGCCAGTAATTGTTCTTCAAAACAACTTCTGCTCGAATTAGTGGGACGCAGAAACATTCCGGAATCCTACATCAATGAAACACGAGACGAAACGTTTTGTGCTGTGAATTTGCCTGCAGCTGGCTGGATCCGACGTTAAAATCTATCGGCGATACCACGACGCAGAAATCGACCAACATGATAAGGACAAGCATGATCCCTCAAATGTATTGGACCCGGATAGACTGTCATTTCTTCGGATATGTTGAATCGATATGGGAGGAAAAGTGCTGTGAAATCAGTATACAATAATCGACTGATTATCACGTTTCTGTCTTTCAATCAAACACCTCAACTGGAGGAATGTCGTGATGGCTTATGTGGCCGCATGCAGGTGATCAATCCGATTAATATTAGGCGCCGTCCACAAATTACGTAATGCTGAAGAAGGAGGGCTGAAATATGATCGAGCGTTACGAGCGTTCATACAAAAGATTTAGGATAATACAAATGCCGATATGTAAAAAATGGATGCTGTCTCACGAGATAACTTTCCTGAAATTGGTATTCAATAGGGGTACCATTGAGCACTTCAGTCAGAGGCGATTCTTAACCAGACTTGACACCGTACCAAATAGCGAGCTGCAAATTGCGTGCAGTGAAAAGTGACAGGGTCTATTCCGGATGGCGCTCGATAAGAAAAAATGTTATACAAATATAGGTAAATTATAAAATAAAACAACCCTCATCCTTCCTTACATGTCATTATTTTTGTATGAAATCCCCAATATTTTTGTAAGGTTACCTCTTTTGAACCTCAATCTACCCGCTTAAAGCATGACGTTCCTATTTTCCTATGTGATATTTCAATAAAATTGTTTTTATTACTACAATTCTAAGATTTTGTATATTTCCGACGAAACCCGAACTTAGTTGATAAATTTTATTAAATCGGTCCATTTTCAAGTACATTCTGATTCTGAATTTCGTGTTTTTTTTTTCGCTGTGTTAAGTTTTTCAAATAGCGTAGTTTTTGACACATTGCAGTCTAGTTATGATTTTTTTAAGTTCAAAGATAGTTACCTCTTTTTGAATTAATCAAAATATGGGAACGGGCCCGTCCATATAAGCCTTGATATAGGCAGCTGAATCTTTTCCGTACAATAATAACCCTGCGCTTACTTCAGGTCTCGTTAGGTGGCTTTTATAATTTTCTATCTGTATACAGATTTTTTCACTATTATCCAATAGCTCCAATATGTAATCCCCGTCAATAAACGATAATTCAAAAAACGACCCCTTTGTTCCTAATCCTCTTGCGAAAGCTTCCTCAGGACACCTAATAGGAGCACTTGTTCGTGAATAACTTGTTCTTTTGCCACTCAAATATATAAAACCGTATACATTACATACGAGAAGTTTTGAAGTATAACTAATCAAAACCCACTCTCCTATTCTTATATCCTGGAGTGGTATGTTTTGAAATATCGCTACGAAATTCTCATTTTTGTGCAACTCTTTGAATCTTTGCAACCGGTCGGGCGAAACTCTTTCCGTTTCCGATTGAAGCATCCATATAAAAGTCGATTTTTTCACGTGAACAATCTTACCATTTTTGTTGCGAATTTTAAACGTGTTTCTTTTGTTGAAACCAGAAGCATCTTTAACATGCAGCTGCACATCAGTACCTGTCAAAAGTTCTTCACAATCATACACTAAGTCTTCATCACTATCTCTAATGACTTCACATGGTTCATCGGGTACAGGCACAAATTCAAAGTTTCCAGTTTGTGGATCTGGCTTTGTTTTAGGCTTTCGTATGTATATACACTCTTTGAAAGAATCAACGCTTAGTTTTACTCCAAGTGACTTGAGAAGACGTTTCGCTTCGATTTCTGCCTTCTGAACTACATTCGATATTTGTATGTTCGTTGGTAACTGCGAATGTTTGCTGCTCTTTTCTTGGTTCTTTAAACGAGGAAAAGTGAAGTTATCTTTTTGTTTGTACATGATATCAGTTTTAGCTTCGATCCGGTTAAGCCTTGACTCAAATGTCTTCATATCAAAATTTACAACAGTTGATTCGGTAGATGAAAATGATCGAGCAGAACGGAAGAAACTTTCACATGCTTGACTCTGCCACAACGTAATATCCAAATCATATCCTTTTTCCCGGCAAAGAATAATGGAATTTATCAAAGCGTGCGCATTGATCTCTAATCCCCAATAAGCGTTGGTAGTAATGCAATGCTGTATATGCTTGTGTTTAGACACACACGACCTGCGCCATGCACGCATGAAGAAAAGTCCACACCTGAAATTATTGATTAAGAATATTTCAATATTAATTCACATGTTTGCATCTCATTATCATGATTATGCTGATGTATGCTGCCTATGATCGCATATCAGTCCCATATTTGCTGGGACAGTTACGCGATTATAGGTAGTATAGTGTTCATATTTTATTGTACCTAATTGTCGTCATATTGTCCGTGTAGTTGGAACCCGGAATTTTCGACTAGCGAAGTTGGATTTTTCTCGAAATCCGTGCGTCGGACCTAACTTCGGAAGTGGTGCGCTGTATAGCAGACCAGGTTTACTATACAGCGCACCACTTCCGAAGTTAGGTCCGACGCATGGATTTGGAGGAAAATCCAACTTCGCTAGTGAAAAACTCCGATTTTCAACTAAATTGAGAATAGTTTCCACCAAGGTTTCAACAGTCGCATCCGTACAAGCAAGCGTGGAGAAACGAAAAAAAATTAATATGATTATACCACAGACAAATGGTATGGTATAAGCCATGGTTTCCCAAACTGTGGGTCGCGACCCCCCAGGGGGGTCGCCGGCCTTCATTCAGGGGGTCGCGAGGGACAGTCGAATATTTTACTGTAACAGACAACAAATGGGAGAATTTCTATGGTGGGTCGCGAAAAGTACGTCTGCTGGCCAAAGGGGGTCGCCACACCTGCAAGTTTGGGAACCTATGGTATAAGCTACATAGGGTGACGAAGGGTATTATCGGCAGGTTTGTTCTCTTCGTCATGAGGAGTTATTGTGGGCCGAATTTCCTAAAATTTGGGCATATAACTCAGCTTGGTTGGGAAGGATTTGAGGCCAACTCTGAGACCTACAGGTTTCAAAAAACCCCCCATGACGAAGAGAACAAAACTGCCGAAAATACGTAAGTTCCCCTATAATGTACCATTACTGGTCTAAAAATAAGCTGTTTTGGTGTACAGTAGACGTTCGGTCGGTGCAAACGGTTTACCTGCAATGCTTTTTAACTGCAAGTCCGGTAAGTGCAACAAATTTGCAGTTATCGCACCGCTATCCGTCAAAACGGTGCGCCAAGTTAGCCCAAATGAACAATCGAATGAATTTTTCGTTCATTTAACGTCAATTGATGGGTTGTTGACGGCTATCTGACGTTGCAGTTATCGAATTTTGTTCGCTAACTGAAACTTAAACATGTTGCAGTTATCGAATGTCTACAGTAACTGTACGCAGTCGAAAGTTATAAAAAAATGGTGTGACCAAATTTTGACCGTACCACCCTTTACTTATTTTTGCGTTCTTTTAACGCATTTTTTAGGTAATCTGTTTTTTTTTTCGTGTAAAGGTAAAGCTTAACTCACCAGACATTGAACACTCTATCCTCTGTTGTCATATCGTCATTCATAAAAGATTGCATGATATTGTTCATCAACTCCAAATAGATTGCAGTGGCAAGACTTTCGGGAATAGTTGTACGCAATAAATTTATGACTCTCGGTTGTGTAATCTTTTGAACAGGCTTGAACTTCATCTTGTCGGATGTGTCCAAATCCGATGGAGTAAGCCCATGCTGGTCTCTTGGTAATGCAAGCAGCTGCACCAGGTGTGCCCTTGATACCACATAGGAACCTTAAAAAAAGTGAAGTGTGTTATGTTAAAAATTCTTTTATTTTTCAAGTACAAGTACCAATTATCAGCTGTTTGTCTACTCTCATTATTCGCATTCTCAATTTATTTATGAGGTGTGTCGGGTCTTGAATGCATATGTTGTTCGTCGTATATTTGCATGTATACCACGCTCCGAAAGGGTTCGAATCTGTATTAGGTATATCCATTTTTTGCAGCATAGATTGCACCAATCGGGCGTCACCATCGGATGCCCGACAAGCCAGTGTAATTCCTACTTTTTCACATTCCTTTTCGGTGAATGCCCATCGTCGCAGCACATCTTCTGTTTTGAATTTGTTGTCTGAGCAGGTATACATTAGACAGAAAGGTCTCGAATCGGATGACAATGGCTGAGCCATTACAACATACAAGTTGCGCCCAATGCTGTATTTCTCAAGATACTCCATTACCTTCTTGGGACTGGTTGCAGTGAAGAAGTTCTCAATTGGCATACCATATTGGTTCAGTGGCGGCACTAGTCCATATACCGTGTTTTTGGTAATATCATAACCAATTCCACCAGTAATTCTGGTGGCGTCCTCGCTAAGGACAAACGCTTTCGGAAAGTTGTTAATTTGAAGAAACTTGGCGAAATCATCCATCCTTAAACGATCTGGTTCTACTCCGAATGTTAATTTGTGCAAATACCTTTGACATGTTCGGATATCGGGTGCTACGCTATTTGCTTGCTCAAACTCGTACATTGCCCGACCACCTTGTATATATTTGTAGGTAAAATAATCCATCTCAGCAGTCGTGTACCGCCGCCCTTTTGGTGGCTTAGATTCCAACCGATCGGAACATTTGGATAAGATGGATATAATCGTGTCGGATTTGTTGGCCATCTCGTTAACACTGCGGTCGGCCTCACCGCAGTGTTTTGCTAGTTTAACTGGTTATTAATCGAGTATGCCAACGGATCTGCGTACTGGGGTTGGGCCTCAATTTGAAGAAGAAAAGTGTGTCCTTTAGGAGATTCGATTTCATTGTACAGCTGTAGGTCTTCGTTCTCTTGATCCTCGTTCTTCAGCTCGTCATACTGCTGCACTCGCGCCGAACCGAGTATTGCCTGTTTGGGTTGATCAAGCTGAGTAACTTCGCTTGATTCCAGCCAGTCTTCTTGTAACGTTTGTTGGGGTGAGCTTGACCCGAAAGACTGATAGTTTGGCATCACATTCTCCGAGTTCTCTACAGGATATGGCCTTTTTAGCGTGTCTTTATGGGGACGCTCTTTCGGGCACGGAGCGGAGAAATGTTTTGCACGTACGTGTGTCGAAAAGTTCGATATCTTCCATGTTCCAGTTGCTTCGGGTCGGATTAGAACCCTCGCGGCACAAAATGGACATGGCACCGACGCTTTCAGTCCAGTGCTGTCTTTTGAGAGGATTATGTCCGTGCTGGATAGGTCCTTAAGCCAACACATATTCTCTGCACCGTACCTATAAAAACATACAAATATATACACAATTAGAGCTTAAAAATGATATTTCACGCATACTTTTTTTCGAAGAAATCGACGATTTTGTTTTTCAGAGTTGAGGCCTGAGATGACGCCGACGCACCCGAGGAAGTGGCTTGCTCGTTCGTCACTTGACCGCGCAGCATCGACCTGCTGAATTTTGATATCCCATGGTCCTTCACCGCGGCACCGATCATTTTTAAAATGCTGCGCTCACCGGCAGAAAACGAGAACGTTTTTAGTTCTCCATGATAATCCAGCAGTTTATTCCACTCTTTTTCCGTTTTGCCTGTCGTTTCCGGGAACCTCCTTATATCCGCTTCAATATCGCTGATGGCATTATCGTCCAGGAATGCCAATCCTCCATGTATATATTTTTCTTGCTCTAGCACTATTCTTATAATATCGGGTACAACACCTACTTTTTTCGATATTTCTTTCCAGAAATGATCCATTGTTGAACGCAAACACTTTAGAAGTTGTTTACAAACTGTTGGAGAGTGTCAAAGCAATCATAGATATAATTATAATAATAATTAGTTATAATAATTTAAATTTAATTTGATATTGGGTAGCAACCCATAAGCTAGTATGACACTCTTTGACCAATGCCAAATATTTGACCACTTTTGACAGAGCAAACACCTTCGTCAAAATTTAACTGTCAAAAGTGCACTGTTGAAAATGCTTTGACATACATGTGCACAACAGAAACATGTGCTCGATGAACAAATTGAGATTTGAATTATGAAAAGAAATCCACGTATTCCGGTGAGACTCGAACTCACGACTCCCAATTCGCTAGACGGGCGCTTCTATTTCTTCAAGCTATGGAGTCACTCGACTATCTCCGTCGCCAGTAGGCGTAGAACTGAACTCGATTCCATAGTCGCACATGGTTAGCTTCTTTTCACAATCCAAACCCCCTTCGGATGGGATTGGATGAACTAAAGGTGCTAGTACTCGCTTTGCCCAGACGCCAAATATTTGACCACTTTTGACAGATAAGTTTTGGCAAGTTGTTGGGCTCTCTTTGTCCCTATTCGTTTTTCGAATATTTTTGTTTGCCCGGTACATCTTGGTCAAAATTCAACAGTCAAAAGTGGTCGAACATTTGGCATTGGTCAAAGAGTGTCCTACTAGCTTAACACATACACTGTTGTGTACATGTATGTCAAAGCATTTTCAACAGTGTAATTTCCACATGGCTTGGTCATCCAAAGCAAAAATCAAGAAATTGACTTTTGCCAAAAGTGGTCAAATATTTGGCAATGGTCAAAGAGTGACATAGGGTTTTGTACCATTTGGGCAGGTGTACCTATTTTGGGCACTTGCTGCTATAAATAAGTCAATTTCAAACCCATTGATTTGATACTGTGTACCAAAAATTATGATGTTAGGTTTAATATTGACTTAATTATAGTGACAAGTGCCCAAAATAGGTACACCTGCCTAAATGGTACATGACCCTACTAGCTTTAGCTTTAGCAACGGGTAAACTAGGGTTATAAAAACCCAGCATTTTTAAAAAAATTCTCTAGTTCTAAAGTTTCCTTGAATAAAGAAGTACAGCATGGGATGTATCTAATAGAATGGGTCATCGTTTATATGGAAAAATGAAGAATTCAATGGTATCCCATCAGATCAAAGCTTTTTTGATCCCATTTCAGGACCCAAATAAGTGTGCAAAATTTGGGCACGATCGGTTATGTCTACGTTTTGCGCATCGCGTTTGAAGTTTGTATGGGATTTTACATGGGAAAACACACTTTTTTGTATTTCTCTCATGGGAAGCTCGAACTTTTCTAAAACTATGTAACCGATAAATTGAAAACATAGGCTAGGATGTCCTGAAAAACTTTGTCGAAAACCGCGAAGTGATCTAATGCTTATGAAAAAAAGTTATAGCGTTGGCATTGCTTGCCGAAACAGCATGATTTTGTTGCTATTGTTATTCCTTTACATGTTAAAACATAAACACATGCTTGTGGTTCGTTGGTTATAACTATTTTTACAAGCATCGGATCGTTTTGCGGTCTTCAACAAAGTTTTTCAGAACATCCTAGGCTATCATTTTACAGTATCGGTTGAAAAGTTTCAGACAAACTTTTTCAACTTATGACAAAAAAGCCAAAAATATTTTTTTCCATACAAAATCCCATACAAATTTCAATTGCAATGCGCAAAGTGTAGACGCAACCGATCGTGCTCAAATTTTGCACAGATACTCAGGACCCGAAACGGAACCAAAAAAGCTTTGATCTGAGAAAACGGTTCCGATGACCCACGCTAGTATCTAACGATTTGGAGGAAGAGCTGCTGAATCAAGAGTCGATACGGCAAAATCTGGAGAAGCCCACATTCAAAACCTCTATCAGCAAATCCTGGACCAGCATCGACATATAGCGGAACAAAACGCTCGGATGATGCAGATGATGGAACGTTTCGGTATTCAAGAAAACGATTCCCATCGGCCCACGAACAGTTCGGTATTCACCATCGAATCCCTGGCCTTCAACATGAGGGAGTTCATGTACGACCCGAAGAATGACCTCGTTTTCGACCGTTGGTACCGCTAGGCCGCTAGTACATCTCCCTAAAAGACGGCGCGAAGTTGCGATTGTTGCTGCGGAGCCTCAGCGTGCTTTTCCACTGCCAAGCTACCCCCGTGACTACACATTCGAGACTCTGGAGCCGACCTACTGATACCTGATACACATTCGAGGAGACAGTATAGAAACTGAAGCGTTGAATTATGTATGAATAAATCTTCATTAGTTACTTGCACTCTAAGGGTCTGTGTCAATTAGCGAATTAAAATTAATTTTCACTTAAACTTGACAGTTCGATAATTATTTCCTTAGGAAAACTGTCAAGTTTAAGTGTTGAACTGTCAAATTTAAGTAAAAATTAATTTTAATTCGCCAATTGACACAGACCCTAACTTAACTAGACGTCTCTATCAGGTTATGAGCCCGGGAATGTTTCCATAGAAACGGTCGTTGTTATCGGCCGAAAGCGAAAATTTTTCTCGAAGCAGGAAGAAAGGAAGCGAAGCGATGCCACGAACCCGGCGTTCCGGCAATATTCTGGAGCCCACAGGAAACCAGGCTGCAGGACATGGTGGCATTTCGCTTCCGGCAGTGCCGAAGCTGAAAGGACGGGAGAATTATGTCACGTGGACCTTTGCGATGCGCATGGTGATGATCCGCGAAGGCACCTGGCGCGCGGTAGATCGTCCGGACGATTTTCAAGTGGATCCGGATTTGTCAGACAGGGCGCTGGCAACCATATGTCTCAGCATTGAGCCGTACAACTATAGCCTCGTCCAGCGGTCCAAAACAGCGAAGGAAGCCTGGAACAGCTTGAAAACGGCGTTTCAAGATTGCGGGCGGTACCGGAAGATAAGCTTTTTGCGGAAATTGGCCAGGCTGGAGTTGGAAGATTGCTCGTCCGTAGAGGAGTACGTCGACGAAATAATGTCAACGAGCCACACGCTAGAAGAGATTGGGTTCGTGCTGGACGACGAATGGCTGTCGTTAATCCTGCTCATGGTAGCCATAGACCAGGAGCATTATATTGATGAGCTTTTGAAGCGATTCCGGATGGAGGAGTCAAACCCAGTATCGACACCCCTGGACGTCAATCAGAAGCTGACCAAAGCGATGAAGCCGGAGTCTGTGGAAGAAATGGAAAGGATGAAAAGTATTCTGTTCAAAGAGCTGGTTGGTGGTTTGCAATTCGTTGCACAATGCTCTCGGCCTGATATCAGCTACGCGGTAAGTGTTGTCAGCAGCTTCAGTAACGATCCGGGATCAGCACACTGGACGGCAGCGAAGCGTTTTCTACGATATCTGAAGGGGACGAAAAACCACAAGCTAGTGTACCGGGCTGATTCGGAGCAGGATTTCCAAGGCTACAGTGATGCAGATTGAGCAAACGTTGTTGAAACTCGGCGTTCAGTTTCCGGCTACGTGTTTATGCAGTTTGGCGGTGCGGTTTCATGGAGTTCGAAAAGCCAATCCACGGTAGCACTGTCTACTACTGAAGCCAAATATATGGCACTTTCATCTGCTACCCAGGAAGCGGCTTGGTGGAGAGGATTCCGTCAAGAGCTTCATGGCACCGAAATGTCAGTACCGATCAACTGCGACAACAAGAGCGTCATCAGCCTGGCGGAGAAAGATGTGTGCTACTCTTCAAGAAGCAAGCACATAGACATAAGACACCATTATGTACGAGAACAATTAGCATCTAGGGCAATTTGTTTTAACCGTATCATCAATCCTTCAGGCAGCCGATATTTTTACAAAACCTGTACCAAATTCAAAGCTGTTTGAAGAGAGAAAAATGTTAGGAATTACCGCTTAAGTGGGGATGTTAGATCATAGTAAGCGTTGAATTATGTATGAATAAATCTTCATTAGTTACTTGCACTCTAATTTGACTAGACGTCTCTATCAGAGCTTTTCGGCATACGGATCTCGTTGTTCAGCAAGCGCTACCTGTGTTTCGAGTTGGTCAAGGACGACGCCGACTATTTCCTGACGTACGCTGGAACAGTCAACAGGTGCTGCGAAGATTTCGACCTTAACAACATCACGGCGGATCAATTCCAGCGCCTGATTTTCATCTAGGGATTACGATCTTCCAAGGACGCCGTCATCCGTACGAGACTTCTTTCCAAGCTCGAGGCAAATGTGGAAGGCGAATGCACTCTGGAATCACTCATCACCGAGTGCCGCTGGACCGCTCAACGGTCGACACTTCCTGGTAGTTGTGGACGCTTTCTCCAAGTTGTCAGAAATCCGCATCGTGGGGAATCCGACGAGATCAGCAGTCGCCGAGCTCCTTAATGAAATGTTCGCACGTTTCGGTATTCCAAACGTCTTCGTTTCCGACAACGGCACCCAATTTATCGGAGCAATTTGCGACTTTGTGCAGAAAGAACGGCGTTCAGCATTTCCGTATCTCGCCGTACCACCAAGCGTACTACCCGCAGTTATATGGCCAAATGGCAAGGTTTGTTGACACCTTGAAGAGGTCGTTACGCAAAATCAACGAGGGGAAGAACCAAGGAAGAACATTTCCGAAACGCTCCAGACTTTCCTTCAAGTATACAGGACTACTCCTAAACTGTAGGACACCTTCGCAGCAGGTGCTTGGTCGGAACATCAAGACAGTTCTGGATCTCCTACATCACGATCAACCGAAGCCCGTTGTCCACAATGATCGCCAGGACGAGCAGTTTATCGAAGTCATCGGACGTCAACCACAATGGGCTCTTGGACGAGTGAAGAGGCAGCCATTGAAGAAATTTCGACATCGCTAAGAATTCTGGTGGTTATGTTTGGCCTACAATCCACGAGACCACCAGTGCAACCCCGTTGCGAGTAACCTGGAACACCAAGTTCTGGGTGGCCGAACTTGAACTTGACAAAATTTTCTCTAATTCTTCTAATTTCCTTGAATAAAGAAGTACAAACCAAAAAAAAACTCACGATGTGCGCACTTGCTGTAACTCGGTTTAAACTGTCAATGACCGACGCAGCTGATTTGTTTAAAGCCAGCAAAAGAGCTGTCATATGCGGCGTCGCGACGTCGCAGCACTTTGAGCGATATTGGGCGATTTTCAGCCGATTTTTTTAATTTTTTCGATTTTTTGAGTTATATAAGATTTTTACCATTTTGATGAGAATAGTTAGCTTAAAACGAGTTAAAATGCGCTAAAATGTCTAAAACCATGGAAAATGGAGAAAATCCGATAAAATTGATTTTATTCCAATGAAATATTTTTAATCGTCAAAAAATATGCAACCCAAAGAAAATTACGTTTTATCGCATGGTAATTGAACCAAATAGATTTGTGTCGACCCCCTCGCTTTTACCCTATAAGCTAGGGGCGAGACAAAAGGCTAAAAAAATAAAAATTATATATTTTCAACTACGGTTAATAAAAACGTCAAAAAATGAGTAAATATGTACTCCTGAACCATATATTGTGGTTTAAAACAAGAATCCCGATAAGACTTTAGGAGCCTATTCTCTCATGTTACTTTCGCCCTTATATAAATTCAATCCAGATTTATTTAATAGACCACTTCACGGCGAAATTCTATCTCTATTGCTCCTTCAGAGAGTTTAAAAACAACAGGACCAGTACCTGTCAAATTTGACAGGTGTTGGTCCTGTTGTTTTCTAATTTCCCGTAGGAGAGAAAGAGAGCGATTTCTTGATGACGTCACCGTGCAATGGGCAATAATGGATTGATGCACCAAGCGGTAAGAAGAAGTTTTGACATCCAAGCGGTGTGCCGTTTACATCCACGCTAACCTAAAACTACCCATCGACTGGGTCGATTCGACCCGGATTTTCATGTTGTTAGCAGTTGTCAAAGTCCGGGTAACCCGAAAACCCAGATTCACTGAATTTGGGTAAAGATCTGAGTAATCGGCACTTTGTCACTTTTCGTCTTGAGAATATGGCAGCGGTCAGGAGAACGCTGGAAACTATGAATGTTTTCGCGAAAAATATGCCGATAAATGACGGGAAAACAGTGGAATTATTCCGGGGAACTGTTTTCCAGCATCAGGTAAGTGAATAGCACGTGGCAACTGAGAGCTTTTTAATCAAAATCTAAATTGGAAATAAATTAACAAAATCAAGGCCCCGGAGGAGCTGGGTATTGTTTACCCAGATTTTGCCACCAACATCGGTAACCCAGATTTGAGTAAAGGTGCCTTTACTCAGTTTAGAGTAACTGCAGTTTTGCTCAGTCTGGGTCGCTTTGACATCAATCTGGGTAACTGAGGGTTAGCGTGTCCATCGACCAATCAGCGACAAGGATCTCATCGACGGCACACCGCTTGGATGTCAAACTTCTTCTTCTTTTCGCTTGGTGCATCAATCAATGCTTGAATTGAGTATTTTTTTAGATCTCATTCGTTACGGATAAATCCGCCAAACCCTTTTTCGAACTAAGAGCAATCTGTTTTCTAAACAAGCAGAGAAAATAGGTAGAGAAGCGAATAGTGTGAAGCCAAAAATACCTTATCGAACCGTCAAACTGGTATCCTATCGAACAAAATCAACAAACCTTGACGATTGCCGCATAAGTAGAGATAAGTATTGCACTCATTTCAAACATATTTTCACCAAAGTTTCCATATATCATGGATGACAGCGCAAACAACATTGATTCCTTGAAATAATGAAAATTGTAACATTTGGGAACATAAGTTTGACAATTTCTAGTTAATACAACAACAGTATAAAAAGTTTTCAAATGTGGTATGTGAGATAGGCTCTACCTTCGATGGGTGGATTAATCTGCTTTGCTGCAGTTGCCAGCATCCGAGCGATAAAATCAAAACAGAAAAAGTGTTGCCATTTCGGCGGCTGTTCACTCTTCGCTTCTCTACCTATTTTCTCTGTAAACAAGCGGCTGTCATCCTGTCTCTCGACGGTCGCGTCAACAGAAAAAAGTAATGCAAAGTGATGATCAATAATTTGCTGATAAGTTTTTACTAGGAAAAATTCGTATAATATTCCGTGCAAAATCGTCGAAATGTCCCGTCAAAATACCCGCTTGGATACGAAAAAAGTGGTAAGTGTAAATACAGGAGGCTTTCTCTTCGCGAATCATCTCAAATTTTGAATCAAAACACTGTCAAGCCGTAAGCATCAATAGTCAACAAAGTTCAGAAAAATCCGTGAATCGTCCGTCTCAAACCAGAACCAGATTTCCTCCGGGTGTTCTCTCGTTTTTAAAGCGCACTTTCTTTTCAACTGTCTCTTGTCTGTATTTTTAGTGCTACCTCTGCTAAAAAGCATTGATTCAGTGAAAAAAAAAAACAGTTTTCCTAGTGTGAGAGAGATCAGAAATCAATAAGATGCAACCGGAAGGGGCGGATCGCAAGACTGGAGCGCCGAGCATAATCATCAAGATGGAAGGAGACCACCAAAGTGGTGCCATCAGTGGCGGTGCGCCCATACAAGTGCTCCAGCTGAATCAGGCTTTGCAGGATCACGGCAACCAGCAGATGCTGCTGCAAACTCTCCAGCAATCTCTGGGGGGAAATGCGGTTAGTTCCGGCGCTGGTCAACAGGTTCAGGTTGTTCCAATATCGTCACTACCCGGCCAAGGATTGATGGTGCAAGCGCAGGCAGTTCAGCAAACGGCCCAACCCCAGATGTTGCAGTTCACCTTGGACGGGTCACAGACGTTCCTCTACCAACCGGTTCAACTTCCGGCGGAATCCATCCAGAACGTGAACATCAACGGAAACATCGTACAGATTCCGAACCAAGCGATGACATCGGCGACCGGTTCCGCTGGAGCGGCACCTGTGGTGATGCTTGCGGCAGCTCCACAGGACCAAAGCGGAATGGCCACCGTGCAAAATCCGACCGTATTCGCTCCCGCTACATCCTCTGCAGCACCCGCTAACCTACAACCCGGCGTTATCAAAGTAGAACCCGGTACTTCTGCACCGGCGGCAGCGGTCGAAACCATCCCAACCATAACGGCCAGTGTCGTCGAATCGGAAGAGGAACCACTGTACGTGAATGCCAAGCAGTACAAACGGATTTTGAAGCGGCGACAGGCCCGGGCCAAGCTGGAAGCGCAGGGAAAGATTCCTAAGGAGAGGCCTAAGTATTTGCACGAGTCGCGCCACAAGCACGCCATGAATCGGGTTCGCGGCGAGGGAGGCCGGTTCCATACGAAGAACGACGATTGAAGAGAATTAGGATTAGTTGGATAACATGTTGTCGTGTTACTTTAAGATTAGAAAGTAAATAATAAAGTGTGCTTGATTGGATTTTTGACGAGTGAGTAATTACTTCATAATTCGTAACTTAGAACCTAAGGAACTGCTTAATAACAGGCTATTAGCGTCTGAGTTGCCGAAGTTTTGCTAAAAAGGAGAGGTTTGGGTAATATTACCTACTTTCTTTTAGAAACAGTTTGATATTTATAGAGCGAGTAGTAGGTATTAAACAAATAACTCACTGTAAAATCCTGTTTTTGGCATTACAATAGTTATATATGTAACGAGTTACAAAAAGTTGATTTTTTCAGCACGAGTCGTAGGGTGGGGCGGGGCAAGATGGGTCACCTAAGAATGGATCATCATAACTTTGTAAATACAAATCGTACTGGTTTGTATTCGTCCGCTACTCTTTAATACACTAGTTAGCTATGCTAAAAGTCGATAGAAAGTTCATTAAATACAAAATATACTGTTAAACAAGCAATTTTAAAAAGTGATCGATTTGGCGCCGTGAAAAAAGTGCGGGGCAAGATGGGTCACTTTTTAAGCAATTCACATTTTCTCAACGAAAAACGTCAAAATATAATATTTGTTTCGCATTCATATATGCTCTATACCCGAGCAAAGTCCAACAACAAAATTACAGCAAATCGAAAACATGATTTGTATTCAGCAACAAATTGATATCACATTTTGATATCATTTTATCTTTACTTAATTTGATTTCAAATTTTGCTTTCGGTTTGCTGTCATTTTGAATTAATGTAAATATTTAGGGTTACAATAGTTTTTAAATCATTTAGTAAACTAGATGGAGTAATTCTAGGGATATATCATTAGTGCAATTGTATTATTGCATTTAGGATTTGATATCAACCGAAAAACTCTACATTTAAAGATTTTTCATTTTTCTTGCGCTGATAACAAAAACAGTTATCAATTTGCTATCATTGATAGCAGGAATGGTTTTCAATTTGCTGTCACAGGAACATTTTTTTGCTCTCATTTTTGATGTTTTAACCGTTAAAACGACCAAAACGACAACAACCTGAGTTATCAAAATTTGCAATATCACAACATCAAAATTAGTTTTCAATTTGCTATCAGACTTTGCTAGGGTATCCATACTGAGTAAACAAGAGCTACTAGTAAACATTTTATAAATTTATTTGGAATATAAAAAACTTTACGATTTGAGTGGTCCTAAGGCGACTTGAAAATCGATGTTTTCACTAAAAAAATATCATAATTTTGTGTTATAATTTTGAGCGTTCATTCCGCTTGATTGAAGTCATTTATGAGATAGTTTTGTAATAAAAAATAAATAACTTTTGAATGCTCCAAAAATACGATCAGAATTGAAGGTGACCCATCTTGCCCCGCGACCGTTTATATGGAGATTATATGGAATGTATCGCATAAGAAAAATGACTAAAAACCATTTTATTTTTTATTTCCAATGAGAGTGAATAATTTTTCAATCGATGCCCCAAACTTTTGTATATTCATGCTGGTCATCTAACAAAATTATTAATATAATCAAAACATGAGTAATGCGTCCGAAAATGGCACTGACCCATCTTGCCCCGCGACCCATCTTGCCCCGCCCCACCCTACATATAAATACGAAGAGTGCTGAAAAATCGAATTTTGCAACGAGTTTCATATAAAATTTTATGCAATGATTTTTTTTTATAATGCAACTCACTACATCAGCTAGGTGGCCGTCAGCTAATGCACGAAGAAGGTTAATTAATCAGCCAAAATGATAATTTTTAACGGAATTTAAAAATAATTATTTGCTAATGGTCTATACAACATAAAACTGGAATTCTTCTTAGTAAAAATTCTAGTAAAAGATACAGTCAATAGGAGATTTTTGCGAGATGCAACATTTGTTTCAAAAATTACGGGAACTGTCATTTGAAAGCTTTTCTTGGAATTCAACAGCACAATTTCTTCAAGGATTTCACTGACATCCTATCAATAATTGAAAATAGTAAAAAAAATAATAATAAATTATAAATTGTTAACAACTAGGTTAACAACTAGGTGTTAAATTATAAATTGTTAACAACTATCGGCTGTTCGGGCTCGATCAGCCTAGATAGCCGTGTAGTGTCGGTGGCAGTTCCTTCAACTGGCTAAGAATAACACTACGGACCGTCTGTTCCGGTGGTAAGAGTCCACTAACAGGTGACCCTTATTCATGGTGTCAAGCGGCTTAATGCGTACCGTGCCTAGGAATGAATGATTAGGGAGTCTGATAAAAACATAGCCGCTAACAGTGCCTGTGGAGTGCCAGGGCATCCTCCACGGTATTTTGCCCTTAGGTACTGTGTTAAACGGAGCAATGACGCAGTGGACCTTATTTGTCTCCGGGATAATCGGCTATCCGAGGTTCCAATTCCGAGGCTTAATAAAAGTGGGTAAATGCATATTTTCATGAAGGGAATCAAGTTTGTACAGGTAAACCTTCATCACGCAAAAGGTGCTTCTGCTGTGTTGAGTCGAAGGTTTAAAAAAGAAGGACTGCAGTGGCGCTTATTCAAGAGCCATGGTCCAATAAACGAAAGATTCTTGGTGTTCTGACACAAAATAGTAAACTATTTTATGATGAGCAACAATATTCTCCCACAACTGCTGTCCTAGTACCGTGGAGGGCCCATATTCTGCGCATCTAAGACTTTTTCAATTTCAATCAGCTGTAACAAATTCCAAATCGAACCGATTTGGCTGAATTTTTGACTGCACATAGTTGTTAGCTTTGTAAATGAGGGAAAAATATAATTCTTATACAAAACACTCAATTTATATGTAAAATCATGAAAATTCTAAAGTGTGTCTCTGTTCCTAATTCTGCGCACCCTTTTTTGGGATGTTCCTTATTCTGCGCACTAATGTTCCTAATTCTGCGCACATGGGAAAAACTTAAAAAAGCTTATTGTAATGAGAACATGATTCATAGATGAAATTCAATTGAATTCTTCATTTTCAACTTTTATACGAACATATCAATTACGACCATATTGGAACTTTGCATGTCCTCAACATTGATACTTCCTACTTTGATTACTAAGCAAAGGGAATTTTAATCATAATACACAAAAGGATTTTGTAGCATTATCGAATACTACTACGTAAAGCTTTTTAGTTATTCGCATACGCACATTTTAGTAAAATTTACTTTCATTTCTAAAGGCAATATACACTTTTTCGCCTTGACAAGGTGGCACAATCTTTGTTTGCAAACTGAGACTTCTTTCTTGTCTAACTCCAGGGTTTCCACTGTTTAATAAAATTCCATGTAAACTCACATCATATATCGCATTTGACGAATACTTGCATGAATCCATAAAATTCCCCCCGTGGTTGATAGCAAATGTTTAAAACAAATGGTTAGTCCGGTCGAACTATCAGATCAAAAATTCAAAAATCGTAAATTAGCCTTCAAAGTTCATAAACTAACTTGTTGAGCCGTAATTACATTCACCGGATTGCAAGAAACATCGAATATCCTAGTTGTAACAATGGTGGCATTTATATGATGTTTGTTTATTAATTATATGTTCAAAACTTAGTGTTGAAATGTCTGCGCAGAATTAGGACCACCATTTAATACCGGTTCCTAATTCTGCGCACCTAAGAAGAACAAGAAGATTAAAAAAAGAAGAAGAAAACCTAATTGTTTTTTGCTTATTCTGATTCCTCGGAGACAGCAGTACAGGATGCGCATGGAAAAGCAGACATTCTCTTCATTATTTATGTCGCAAAATGCTTCAGCTCATGAAGCAACTTTTTAGCAGTTTCGCTAACGGACACAGATTTCAGGCAATTTATAGTACTTGCAACATCATTTTATTTTTTTACAAAATAATGATCGTTGATTTGAAATTTTTTTCTTCTCAAACTTTTTTATTACTATTGAAGCAATATTCAAAAAATATATTTGAAGCTAATATTGAACTAGCGTCCGTGATTTTGTGGTAGGTATATTCGAGAAAGTGCGCCGAATTAGGGACTGCGCAGAATTAGGGCCGGTCACGGTACGTAAAACGTTAAAATGCTATCCTATTACAAAGTTTATCAGAAGGGACATTGTTGCGGTCATGGTAGAGGTACCAACCACTAGAGGTAAAACTGAGATCGCTATGACTTCAGCTTACTTTCCTGGTGATGTTCCTCCTCCTGAGATCGCATTATTTGTTCAATTCTGTAAATAAAACAACAGATCGTTTATCATTGGCTGTGACGTGACGCCAATGCGCATCACACGGTTTGGGGTAGTACGGATATTAACAGTCGAGGTTAGTCACTATTAGAGTATCTGTCTTCGAACAATATAGACATTTGCAATAATGGTGATAAACCTACTTTCTCAAATGCAATCAGGCAAGCGGTCTTGGATCTAACACTGTGCAATGCTGCAATCTTTGACATTGACAAGATCACAAACTGGCACGTGTCAGATAAGATTTCTCTATCTGATCATAAATACATAATCTTCAATTGGAGCGGTGGAGATTATTCTAGAACCGCATTTAGAAATCCCAGGAAGACAAACTGGGATCAATATGTAGAATTGGTGAATTCGTATTCATTTACAATGGGAGAAACTATCGATTCAACCCAAAAGTTGGAATCATTTTCTCGAAAGGGTAAATGAAAGTATCATCAATTCCTTTAACAGCAGTTGTCCCACCATACAATCGTCTTCTACTAGAGACGCGCCATGGTGGAACTTTAAACTGGATCGCTTAAGAAAATTTTCTCGTAAAATGTTCGAAACTAACGGGAGATTGGACTCAGTATAGGAAAGAGCTGACTGAGTACAACAACGAAATACGAAAATCTAAAATAAAATCTTGGGTACTGACATGTGAAAACATAAACAGTTCTCCTGTAGTTGCTAGACTTGTGTAAAGAATTAGCCTAACTTAAAATTCACGAATAAAAAGAAAACAAAAATGCTAGACTACAAAAAACGCTTGCAAAAGACCATGCAAATGAATTGGGAAATCTGGAAGCGTGACGATGGAGATTTTACCAAAACTCCTCGTGAAACTTTGGATTTAATGATGGAAACCCATTTTCCAGGTTCGGTTCTAAGTGTGGATTCCAATGATACTATATCTCTGGAAGGTGAAGGATGTCCTAGTATAAACGCTTTGGAGTCAACTAGTACAATAAACACCGCCTCAGATTTAGCTGATGAAATCTTCACGAAGGCCAGAGTGGAAAATGCGATTAGATCTTTTCAGCCTTTCAAATCTGCAGGAGTTGATGGGATATTTCCAGCATTGATTCAAAACGAAGAAGCGGTGTTGGTTCCATTACTAATTGAGATGTTCAAAGCTAGTTTGAGATTAAATTACGTTCCATCAAAATTGAGACTTGTAAATGTTATCTTTAAACCAAAAAGGGGGAAGTGAGACAAAGCGCACCCGAAAGCACATAGGTCAATTAGTCTTTCTTCAGTTAGTTGAAGACTATGTAAAAGATTTTAAGAGGAAACAAACCGTCATCCGTATTTAAAAACTCAGGCAGTTTTTTCGATCAATTTTCAACCAATGCACATTGGGCAGAATCTATGTAGTCCAAAGGTGGAAAAAATAATAACTTTCTTAATACAAGACACTATGTGATGGCTTATTCGAAAGCAAATTTACTCAAGAATTGGCTGGTGGATGATTCATGTACGGGTAACTACTCTAAAGCGAGTTATAGAGCCCGTTTTACCCCAGTTCCCCCTAAAATTTAAAAATGTCTGCTATTTTACGGCATTTGTTATGATTTTAATGATTTTTTCGCTGCGACATACAAAAAGTCAGCTGTACCGGCAAACGTCATACTGCCTGCCGGCCGTGTTTATTGATATACATCTCCATATGGACGACTCCCGCAAAGTTATTTGTATGGGAGCCCCCCGTTCCAGAGACCGGAGAGATCTCACACCAAGCTAAGAATCTTCCCCGGTCTCAAAAATACCAACATACAAAATTTCACACCGATCGGTTCAGTAGTTTCCGAATGCATAAGGGTTAGACAGACAGAAATTAATTTTTATTTATATAGATTTATTTTTAAACCTCAACGATGATTCCTCAGAAATTGCTTTGGCATTTCCTTTGGCAATTGCTTCGCAAATTTCCTTGGCAGTTTTATTGTGGATTCTTCTGTCATTTCTTATGAATTCTTTTTATTTATTTTTATTACTCGTAAACTGCCTCGGAAATTTGTTTAAAAATTTTGTCGGTAATTCTCTTAGAAATTTATTCGACACTTTCTTTGGGAATTGCTTTGTCAATTTTATCGAGAATTCCTTAAGCGATCTCTTTGTGAATTACTTCGGTGTTCAGCACTTCCATTGGGAATTCCTGCGGCAATATGTTTGGAAAATACCTTTTAAATATTGTTAGAAAATTTCATAGGAAGCTTTTTCGACCATTTGCAGAGGAATTTCGGTTCCAAAACAATATTGAAAATGTAATGGCCCGATCACAAATGAGCTTTTGAAAACAATCTCAAAGGAAAACTCGAAGAAATACCCTCAGAACTTCCTGAGGAATTCCAGAAAGAATTGCCAGATTATGTTCTATAAAAATTGACTTTCCAATGGTGTTTCTAAAAAAAATCATATAATAAAAGCCAAAGGAACTTATGCACGCAGAAAAATAAATTGTAAACACAATTAAATTCTAGTTCAAATCGGCCGATTTTTCAGTTTACACGCAGAAAAATGACGGTAAGCGGACAGGGAGGAGAACGCCTAAAAAAGACAAAAAAGGCGAAACCGACCAACTTTTTGTGGATGCTGTCGTGAGTACCTGCGCGTAATCCATCACGGCCAAAGCTGCACTTGGAAGTTGGCGTGATGGATTTACTGCACCTTCTTCGTTGTGGCGATATTGGGGTAAGCATTTTATAGATGTGTGAGTGCTTTCGGACCATGTTTATGGTTTTTATTTTGTTGAAACAAATGAATTTTGACATTATATGAAATGATGGTAATCGATTGTTTTTATCGATTAACTCTAAATGAAAACAACTAAATATAACTTTGGGATAAGTAAATTCTCAGTTTGAAAATCAACCATGCGTTTTATTGTTTTAAACAAGCGCCATTTTTCTGCGTGTGAAAAAAATATGAAAAATGAAGGTTGAAATTATGGAAACAATTGGCCGAATCCTATTCCAAAATAAATTGTTGAAATCGAAGGAATTTCTGAAAGAATTTCAAAAAGAACTATAAAAAATCGATGTAATTTTCGTCCAAATTTTGAAAAAATGCTCAAAAGAACTGGCGAAGATTCTTTAAAAAAAGCAGAAGGAAGTCTCTAAGAAACTTGTCGGAGGAATTTTCAAAATAAATACAGCTTTCCACGCTCGCCATAATGGCGGATGCCATAAAATAATTTGACAGTATCTGTGCCCCAGTTGAACTGAAATTATTAAACAATATTCTTAGCAACCCTTGATTCCCATGGAAAATGATTTGTTGACCGGTAAATAACTACCAAGAAAAATGGCAAGAGATCAAAAAGTGTCCAAGAAATAAAATATCTGATTTATTGTCCTTATCAAACTTTTTTTCTATTTTAGGTTTTGTAGTTTATGAACGGTGAATTCATGACTGAGTAAAATCTTAATTTTTTTTTCTACCGTGATTCCGATCGACCACCAAGGATCCACTTCAATCAATGAGTTAACACAGGTCCTGATGAATGACCTTGGAGGAGTTCCGCAGTCCTAGACGAGGACTGGCCTTTGGGGGTGGGTACTCAAGACCTTCTATCTCCCGGGTCCCAGGGCGTGTTAGTAGGGGAGAGCTTCAGATGTGGGAGTCCTAAAAATAAATATTATTGTAGAGGAGGGTGCCGATGAATGGGCCGGAAACACCGGTAGGCACCGATTTTGAATCAGTGTCGAATAAGGGAGTCCGTAGAGGAGTGCATAGATGGATGGGCTGGGCGACACTGTGGAGCAACGGTGTCGAATCACCACACTTGGTAAACGTGCAGGTAGACGAGAGCTTGACGATGACACACGAGACGGCTTCAGGCGTCACGGATCGACGGCCTTACCGAAGGCGGAGAGAAAGCGTGAATACGTGGCGACGTGACGACGATTGTCCACAGTAACGGTCGGGTAGGCCCACCGAATAATTTGTCCGGTGCTTGCTGACACGGATAGCTGTAGAAGTCGTATGGCTCCACCGAAGAGCTTGGCTTGATGCTTTCGTACTTGGCGGACAGCCCCAGTCACCTTGGAGTTCACAAAGATGGCGGGCAGCTTCAGGGTCCCGCTCAGTTGTCTGTTCGCCATGTGGTCGGCGTGGGATTGAGAAACTTGTTGAAAAATCCTGCAGGATTGGTGGAGCAGAGCTTCGCTGATCTGCTAGTCTCAATCAGGGACTTATCAGGGTCATGGTGGTCTAAACTAGCGTCTTCAGGATCCACTTCGGCCGGAAACATCCAAGACTTTCCAAAAAAATATTGAAAGACTTGTCTCGACACTTTTTTGCCCACCAATTTCATTTGGACGTTGCTGTCTTTAACAAATTTACCGTCTCACATCATACCAGAATAAAACAAATTGTTACCGTACGACAACAACGCTATCTTCAAAATCTACTTAGATTTTCAAGATTTCTTCTGAAAACCCGTGTAGGATACCTATCGATTTTTGTCAAAATATTCTTTGTACCTCCCCGTAGGAAAAAAACGCTTAAACTCTATGATATCTCTAATGTTAATTATTCTGAAGTTTTTTTGGAAGCTCCAACAGATGCTTGATTTTTTTATTTAGAAGTCCAGCATCACTATCGCCACGGAATATTACCAGAATGAACTTACAATTTCAAGATTCTCACGTAGTTCCAATTGGCGCTACGTGAGAATCTTTAAAACACATAAAAAATTGCGAAAGAATGAGCGGAATGCCACTTAAAACTATTTTTTTTCTAGTTCATTAAATACATGGTCTAAAGCTGAGCCGTCCACAGTAGTGAAGGAAACAAATGTGGAGTTTCTTGAAAACTAAATTCCGAAAAGGTGAAATTCTGACGCAGAACATCTTAGAAGAAAATTTAATTTTTTTGTTGATGAACAATGAAAGAACATTTCTACTTTTTGAAGGAATTGAGCGCCAAAATTCTCCCACGAGATTGTTAAATTCAAAGCTGTAATTTAAAATGGAAACAATTTGCTGCAAGAAATCAATTATTTAAAGTCAGCAAAAACGAAGATTTTTGGTATGCTCCTTCCGTAAATGCAACTACTCCGGGGTCACCAGTCAGGATCATGGGTTAAATAAATGATTGCAGTGGTATTCTTGGTGGTCGATCGGAATCAAGGTAGAAAGAATGAAGATTTAACTCTGTCATTTTCCTATATTACAAAACCTAAAATAGAAAATAGTTTAATAAGGACAATTAAATCAGAAATTTTATTTGTTGGACACTTTTTGATTTCTTGCCATTTTTTCGGTAGTTACCGGTCAACAAAACATTTTCCATGGTAGTCAAGGGTTGCTAAGAATATTGTTTAATAATTTCAGTTCAACTGGCACGGTGTGTCTGGTAGAACAAAATTATTTTAAAAAAATCGGTATCGCTAAAACACCCACCAAACGAAAGCTGAAGGTCCCCTCTTTCATTTGAGGCTAAAACAAGAAAGTTCTATCGGCGGTCCTAGAACAATTTTTTTTTTCAAAAATTTTTTACTATAAGGACACATTCCACGCACTTTTACACCGCGGATTTTGAACTTCATTGAACGATATTTCCGGGCTCCTGCTGTCGATTTTGATTCTTTTTGCACTAAAATGAAGATAATTACCTATATTCTTCTAATAGTACCTGAAACTTTGAAAACTGCTTCTAGAAAGTAGCAAATTTCTTGGTGTTCGGTCAAAATTCGTCATTTTTTGCGATGGTGTCCCGTTACGCTGTATTTCTTGTTTTCTTTCGAAGTATAAAGGTCCAATTCCCAATTAGAAAGCATAAACGGAATCTTCTATCCAAATCTGATCGTTTGATATGCTGGTTGGTATGTATATGACAACATATCAATTTTTGGAAGCAAAAGTTTGACTCTCGCACAAAACGTAACGCTTGTAATGTGTCTACGACTTTCTTAGACGCATTTTCTTCCTTTCAACCTTGAGTGTAACCTATTGGGCTTTTATTAGGTCGCTCATTAATAACGTATCATATTAATAGAGTAAACGGGTAAAAACATTTTCAAAATTTTCCATACAAAATGTTGCCTAGACAAGTGTAAAAAAATATTTAAGGGAGTTGTAATAGAATTTTACCAATATTTAGGTATATGTGTTAACCATCTTCTCTTTATTGACATATAGAAGAAGTTATTTCGACTGCCATTCTCCTCGTTTTTATCGACAGTGCCAAATGTTCGAAAAGTTTTACAGTCGTAGTGGGCCATGACTTGGATGTCAATAAAATTGTAGCGATCAACAAAGTAGCTCGGATAAAATGACCACGTTCCATTACAGGCGTTATATACGTTCATTTTGTGACCCTTTCTGATACTTGTAAAAGCAATTAACATTTTTCGCTAATTTGAAGGATTGCTGTGTGGTATAGCATTAGGTACTGAATCATAAAAAATAAAAGAAATTCAATTTCAACATAGCTTTGCTTCAAACTTTTGAAGAAACAATTATGACATGAAATCATAAAGTCACGATGAAAACCGTACCAAGGTGTGCGTGCTGTGTGCGAAGAAGCTTTTTCTGCAACCATCAATATCATCGAAGGTAGTTGATATTCACAGATTTAGATATTTGTTTTATATGGCTGAGCATACAAATAAAAGACAGAATAAAATAGAAAAGTCCCAATTTGTTTTTATTTGTATTTGCAGGTTATTGAGATTATTGATCAACTTTTTCTGAAATATACCAGATATAGAAGTTGGTATTATCCCACGATAATAGATTGCAATTACTCATTTAAAGTTTATTCGTTCAATGATGAGATCATACCCTTTAGAATAACTCTCTTTAAGTATAAATATAATTTGAGTCTTCTACGCAGAGTATCGGTATTTGCTGTAATTGCGAAATATGTAGTGCTACAAGAACTACAGTTTCTTCTTGATTTAAGAGCAAACGCGGCAGACCTAGCACTACTACCGATGATGCAAAAAGATAGTGCTCGTTGCAGTTCTGCTAAAGATGCAAAAGGGTGATTTCATGTTTGCATTGAAAATGTGATCACTGTGCTTCATTCTCCTGCAGCAGTACAGTAAATACATTTTTGATACGAAAATTTATTTATATTTCTTCAAACCGCTGTCGGCCATGATGGGATGCGATATGACATTTGCCTAACACGCACACTTTTATACATGTCTCCTGTGTGTTTGTTTGTATCATTCAGCAACGTGTACACTTGCAAACATCAGCGATCGAACATAAGCACCTCTGGTGAAGGAATCGCGGAAATCAAACGAAATCGTTAAATGGATGTGCCAAGCCCTATTGATGAGTGTTACGTCTGTTTGTCTGTGCTTATATCGTACATTGCTCAATAGAGAAAATAATAAAATTCTTTAAATAATTGAAAGTTTTGTCAAATGCATTCTATAAGGATAAACACGGTGATTTAATAATAATTACGAATATTAGATCACATGTAAATTGAAATTTGAACTCATCATGTCCACCTGCTTGAAACTATTACAATTTTTTAAGCACTACTGCCCATAACCACGAAACTGACTACTGTTTACTGTTTTTTTTTATTAACATGGGACTATTATGCTTTTGTGGAAAGTGTAATTAACATCATATAAAAATCTTTCATCGGAAAGCCATGTTGGCAATGGACAAACTGTTTTTCGTTATTACTTAGTACTTCGAGAAAATACAAAAAATATCACACTATTTCAAAAAAAAAATGTTCTAGACCCGCCGATAGAACTTTCTCTTTTAGATCTCAAATGAAAGGTGGGACCCTTAGCTTTCGTTTGGTGGGTATTTTAGCAATACCGATTTTTTTAAAATACTGTTGTCCACCAGACACACCGTGCTGGGGCACAGATACTGTCAAATTATTTTATGGCATCCGCCATTATGGCGAGCGTGGAAAGCTGGATATAGTAAAACTTCCCAAAGAATCCAAAGACGTCTCCAAATAATTTGCCTGATGACATCATCAAAGCAATTTCCATCGGAATTGCCGAGGTATTCCGAAAGAAACTGTTATAGACGCAAATTATATAAGAATGACTGAAAACTCTCAAAGTGATTGTCGAGAGATTCCTCAAAGATATTGTCAAAGGAATATTGAATTACCTACAAATATAAAAAATAAAAATAAAAAAATGTTCCGGAGAAAATCCCGAAAAATATAACTCCCCCCCCCTTCTTGGCGTAACGTCCTCACTGGGACAAAGCCTGCTTCTCAGCTTAGTGTTCTATGAGCACTTCCACAGTTATTAACTGAGAGCTTCCTCTGCCAATGACCATTTTGCATGTGTATATCGTGTGGCAGGCACGAAGATACTCTATGCCCAAGGAAGTCAAGGAAATTTCCTTTACGAAAAGATCCTGGACCGACCGGGAATCGAACCCGTCACCCTCAGCATGGTCATGCTGAATACCCGTGCGTTTACCGCCTCGGCAATATGGGCCCTATATAACTATTGATTAGAAATGGCTGATTTTTCAACCACTAACAGTATATTGTGTACAGATTGTTGTGAACGAGCATCCAACGTGAGGCGAATGCCCCCTATGGAAGCGTCATCGGCAAGGCTCGTCTCATCACGACGACGGATGGACGACGACCGCCGCCGCCGACGACGACGACGACGAACGGGAGCAACAACAACAGAACGCCATCATCTGCAATAGCAGCAAGATGCTGCCCGCGCGATCTCCGCGAGATTACTTTTAATCCGTTGTAATATTGTGTACATAATGTAAATAGTAGTCTTGTGTCAATAAATGTGCATGTTTTTATTATGTAATGTCCGCGTGTGGGAAGTTATTCTCTCGGCCGTATATCCTCATCCCCCGGACATGAAAGTGGCGACGAGGTTTTTCGTAGTTGGGTCGTACCGCAGCTCCAAACGACCAACTCAACGATCCTACGCGGGAGGGAAGATGGACGAAAGTGCACCGTCATCGTCGCACAGCAGAACCCGGCAGGAGTCGCACATCGTCAATGTCCTCCTGGAGGAGCACGGGTTTGCTTCCGAATGATGGTCATTAATCCCCATCATCCAACGCCATCACCGAATTTGGCAACCAAGTGGAAGTCCAGTGGGAGTCCGAACGCACAGTCAGCGTCCTCCCATGGCAGCACGGTTCGATTCGGAGGATGGATATTCCCTCCAACATCATCAGGATCAAACATGCACCGCAACAAGGAGTCCGATGCCATCTTCACACGGTGTCCTCCTTTTGGTGATTGATCGTCGATCTACAAGATGGCTGTTTTTGCATCGACATAATCACCATCTTTTGGACTTGGCAGTCGCAGCTCGTCAGGAGACGCACTCGTCGACGCAGTTACCTCCTGCAGCACAATGACTCGGTCCAGAAGACAGTCGATCGTTTTCCACCATTCCAAATCAACACCGTTCGGATCACGAAAGGCAGCAGAAGCCAGACGTTTTCCTGGCCACGTCCTTCTGCGTAAGCCCGGTTTTGATCCCCAAGATGCACAACGTCATCGGATGCGTCCTGTCTGGCCACACAGCAGCAGCAGACAGTCGGCATCCTGCGCATCATTCTTTTCCACGGTAGGCGCAATGGTGGGGCAACAACGAGATTCATATTGCATCGTTCGATCAAGAATTTCTTCGCAGCATCGAAGAAATGCGGCTTGATCCAATTAACGTTCGTCATATTAAAAGGGGGAGATGTTGTGAACGAGCATCCAACGTGAGGCGAATGCCCCCTATGGAAGCGTCATCGGCAAGGCTCGTCTCATCACGACGACGGATGGACGACGACCGCCGCCGCCGACGACGACGACGACGAACGGGAGCAACAACAACAGAACGCCATCATCTGCAATAGCAGCAAGATGCTGCCCGCGCGCGCTCTCCGCGATGTTACTTTTAATTTGTAGTAATTGTAATGTTGTGTAAATAATGTATATAGTCCAATAAATGTGCATGTTTTTATTATGTAATGTCCGCGTGTGGAAGTGTTTCTCTCGGCCGCATATCCTCGTTCCCCCGGACATGAAACAGATGATACTAGCAAAAAATGTCCAGAGAAATCGGTGAAGTACCTATTGGCGGAGATATCTCCGACGTTGGAAAATTAGATTTTGGGATTCTTGTGCAAACAAAGAATTAATATAAAAAATATATTTTATAGATCTATCTCTAGGAACAGAAATACTAAACCGATTGCAATGATTTTTTTCTGTAAGTGGATTATGTATGTAGGAATATAGTTTGAAAGTTTCATTTAATTTGGTCCAACCATTAAAAAGTTGTGGTCGTATATGTGTCCATAAATCGCAATACGCAAACTGTATTGAGACATTCAAAGTTGTCTAACTTCCGGCACTTTCAGCATTTTGGCTCATAATTTGACTGTAAACATTTTATTACAATAGTTTTAGGACTGTCAAATTTTGTTTAGAATCGAATTGACAGTTCTACAGTCAAAATAGTGCACACGGACCTTAACATTTTTATACAGGACCTAACATTCACTCTAAAGCGGTTTGTGTTTTAAATTCTAGAAAATTCAGTACTAAACCGATCTTGATGAAATTTTCACCTCTTCATTTTTATTATGTTGTTAATTTATAGTCAAATTTTCAGATGTTTTTAAAAATAACCGATAAAGTTTTTTTTTTTTTTATAGTGATTACGGCGGTAGCACACTGTTCTAACACCGCACCCTTTCCCTACGTTTGCTTCCATGAGCCTCTATTTTTGTTTCAACACACAGAAGTACGTAGGCATATCGTGGCCCAAGTCGACACTGTTTTGGCCTGCGTTGAACAAAAATAGTTTTAATAAAAGTTTTCCCTTTTTTCTTTTTGTCAATTGTTTTTTTTTTGTAGTATGGTCCATGTATTTAGTTAGGTTCTTGTCAATTTGTCAGTTATTCGAAGTAGATCTCCAATATGTTCTATCATAGCAGCTTTAGTCTTTGCTTTATTGAAGTGTAGTTTTATTGGAAATATGCTGAATATCGTTATTAAAAAGAGACGTCTGGAACTGTGTCCTGCTAGTTGTTCCGTCATGCACTAATAATGCCTAGGAGATTAACGAAAACACGTGTGTTCGGTCAGATGTCCATTGCGTAGAAAGTCAAGGAAAATAGGTTTCTTTATTGTCAGTTGTTATGTAAGCCTCGCTTGAAGCACTTCCCGTGAGAACCCTGTCATCTGTACACCAACTAATCCGTATCTTCGTACACAGCTAAATACTATATTGCCAACCGGCGAAAAGCCTATGGGTAAATATTAAAAAAAAATGAATAATAATGCTGTCTAGCGCGTTGTTTTCTATCGGCCACTATTTTAGTCTAGTTCCCAACTGCAAGCTTTTTTCCAATCTTATCGTCAATTGTCTTCTAGATACCCCACGGAATTGATGAGTAGTGAGTTCAATGCAGAGATCCCCCCCCCCCTCACACTCCCAAATTGTGGTAGGCCCCCGCTAAACCTGCAAACCAGACCCACTCCCAGTCAAAAGCTCTAGCAGATGTGGACAAACCGGTGCTCAACGTGCTCTCCCATAGTGGCAACATCAAATATGTGGACTGCACAACAATAGTAGTTTTAATGAAATGAATACTAAGAATTTAGGCCGACACTCGAAGTGACGAACTTTACAGTGCTAGTTGAGTAAATACACGAAAGATGGGTAACAACAACTGTGCACAAACAGATGCATAACAATATGCATGCAAAAAAAGGCCGCAACTATCCATGGTGAATTTAAAATAATGACAGCGTAAATAGGGTCTGGGACCATTTGGGCAGGAGCACCTATGGTATTGTTCACTCTTTGTAGCCACGCGTTGTAGAAAATGAACCTGAAATGACAAGAAGACAGTGGGCCGCCAAACTCCACAAAATGGCGGCCCGGAAATTTTAGTATTCTGTTTATAGCATTGTTGAGCATCATAGAGAGCATAATTTATATTCAGTTTTAAAGATTCAAAAGTTTTTTTTTCTACCTGGACCAGTGAACTTCTTGAGTGAACAGCATTCAACATCTAAAATTTAGATTCTAAATTGTTCATTCACTAATGCGATTTTCTTATCACCCTGCCCTGTCTTAATTAGAAGATATAAGTAATGCAGAGACATCCCATATGCACTCTTGCATTACATAATAAGGTTGGACCCTGCTGCAATCAATGTCGTTATGCTATCCACTCCTGAGTTTATAGTTGCTATAAAAATAATTTCGAAGAAGTGAAAAAGAATAGTACGAATCAACTTGTTAATAAAATGCTGCTACTATTACTATTACTACTACTCTTACTACTACTACTAACTACTACTACTAATACTACTATCAAAAGTGCAATGAGTGATCGTTGGCTTCCCAGTCTTGTTAGTAGTTAGAGGGTTAGTATAGACTGGTAATAAGCCCTGTCGGTCCCCCCAGCACTGCGCGTAATCAACTGTTGTTAGATCATGCGACAGCGATTAAGCGTATGCTGGAGGCATGACAAATCAAGCGTTTAAATTAAAGTCAATAAAGCAATGGTATGATTATTCAGATTCTATTTTAGTTTAATTTTGTAAAGAAATGCTTTAATTCAAAACCTAGTTACTTTCAAATACTATTCCATTAACTATTTCACTAATTTTCGTTAATATATTTAATTTAGCTAATCTATAATTATAAAAGACTAAAATTGAAATTATTTAAACACATTTTTACTATATGACGACGCTTGATAAGCCATCGTCAAACCCATCACTCTTGGACAGGGAAAAATAACCGATAAAGTTATAGCCTAAACCATTTTCACAATGAGTGTATGAGTGTACAAGAATTCAAAAACTTCGTTTTCTAGTGTCGGAGATATCTCCGCCAATACTTTACCGATTCTAATGAAAATTTTACAGTATCATCTGCGCACTATTAGCTATTATTGGTTGTAAAATCAACCAGTTTGATGCATGCAATCAAAAGTTATCCACTATTTTCCGTGGCGCAATTTGATTCCGAACCCACTTTATGTTAGAAATGATTCTTACATGATCTGATATTTCCCCTCCTCTCTAGAACTCGGAGCTCCTGACGCTCACCTACGGAGCGCTAGTCTCCCAGATGCTCCGAGACTTCGAAAACGTCGAAGATGTCAACAAGCAACTGGAACGGATCGGATATAACATGGGAATGCGACTGATCGAGGATTTCCTCTCGCGAACCAACTCACCCCGTTGCCTGGACATGCGGGAAACGGCCGACAAAATTCAGCTGGCCTTTCGGATGTACCTGAACGTGCAACCGACGATCTCGAATTGGGCCGCCTCGGGCGATGAGTTTTCGTTGATCTTCGACAGCAACCCGCTGACGGAGTTTGTCGAACTGCCGCAGGACTATCAGCAGCTGCGGTACAGTTCGATCATTTGCGGCTGCATCCGGGGAGCGCTGGAGATGGTCCAGCTGGAAGTGCAGTGCTGGTTCACGCAGGACCAGCTGAAGGGCGATGCCAGCACGGAGATAAGGGTGAAGTTTGTGAGGCGACTGGAGGATGCCGTGCCGGCTGGAGAGGACTAAGTGGGCTAGAAACACTTTCGGTAAGTAAGATGGGACGACTGCATTCCATGATCAGACATAGAGATTGTTCAAGCAATGGGATTGCGTTCGAAGACAAACGTTCGAAATTATAAATTAACTATTTATCCACTCGATACAAACGCCATTTTAATGAGAAAGAAATGTTCTTCTGATAGTCATAAGAAGCATGGAATTGAGCAAGTGCTCTAGATTTTCGAAGCCATAGCTTAAAAGTCTCGATAACAATACACAAACAGTTTATTTGCCCTGAAATCTTTCCATATAATATAAATTAAAATATAAACAAATCATACGCTATTTGTGTTCTTTTATACTGTTCACTAAAAAATCAGCATCACACATTGGGAGCGTTAGCTACCATATAAATTAAGCGTAAACCCGCAACATTGCTTAAATTTTTTGGTAAAGAGTTCAAATTTCATGTGGTTTTGAGGCGGCCATACTAGCAGACCGCTTAAATGCGAAAGCAGCAAAAACACAAGCTTTTGAAAAGCGATAACGAATTTACCTATCGTTTTAGGGAGAGCTGACCCTAAGGTTACATAGCTTGCTAACAACATCCGACGGAAGAAAAAAATAAACTTTACAAACGATAAGCTCTAACCAAAATGAACGCTTCCGAGCATTCGTTTAACACTAAGCAAAATCTTTGATCGCGTAAGACCTGATGAAGGCACTGGAAAATACAATAAGTTACGTTCTAACTATTTTTGGCACTTTTGGTACGTTTGTTGAGTTGATCAATTAGCAATGGCACTAGCGGCGGCACTATGGCATCGTATCAAGTTCGACTGGGTCGTGAGGACATTCTTGAGAGTTTCCAACGTTTTCAAACATATTACCACACAGCAACCCTTGGATACTCCTTCGTCTGCCCCACTACAACTACATCCTGTCTGCTGCTGACCGAGCAAATTGGCCAGAAGGTCTCCAATCGGTTCCGCTGCGGGGTTCGAAGACTTTTTCGAGCAACATGAAGCTCGAGCCGGAGGTTCCTTTCTGGGAGCGCAACAACCTGAGCTTCTTCCCTGACTGGGTTGCGTGGAAGCCAACGGAGGTTGATTCTGATAGAGATTGTAGTTCGGCACCGGTTGTGGAAGAGAGACTAATTGCTGTTGCTGCTGCTGTTGTTGTTGAAGATTTGTATTGGACTGGGGTCTACAAGGGCGTTCCGGACCACAACCGCCCAGACAACCCTGCATAGGATCGCACTGGCAGTTGACACATCGGCAGATATCTGCTTCAGCCGTAATGTCCTTCAAGGTTTTTGGTGGCTCTAAAGTATTATTGTTGTTATTATCCTGCGGTTGTTGCTCCGTCCCCGAAGGCAAGAACCCTTCCATGAACAACTCGTTCAAAATGTTATCCGTTGTATCCGGACCTCCACCCAGTTGTTCCTGCTGGGCAACATTGAGTTCGCTTATCTGGATTGCCTCGTCGATTTCCTTGCGGGCGTTTTCCTCTATCAAGTTCGGATCGTAGTAGGCGCCGTCCATGAACAATTCACCACTGGCATTGGGTTCCGCGTCGTCAAAGCCTGCTACGTTCACGTTGAACGGCAAATCGACGTACGACGGAACGCTGGTGGGAAGAGCCACACAGGACGATGTGACCGGATCCAGTGCGAGGGGTTTCGTCTCCAGGACGGAAATGTCCACCCAGGGTGCGTTGAATTCCTCTTCCGATGCGAGAGCCATCTCTAAGGCTTTCGATTCGTGGAAATCTACCAGGTTGAAGGGGGTTTCTTCCTGCACGTGCGGTTCTGGGTCCAGGTCAGGCGCTACCAGCGACTGTTCCAGTGGGATTGGGTCAAGTGGATCCTCCAATGGAGGTAATATCTCTTCCTTAACTATGCTTTGGTCTGGTTTGTTGATTGCCAGAGCTAACTTCTTTTGCTTCTTGGCTGATTTGGATAGTTTTTTCTTCTGAAATAGTAAGTTTATCAAACCTGACGTAATTAATTATAGTGACAGTAGATTAACTTACAGGTTTCTCGTGGGTTTTGGTGTGCGATTTGAGACTGTGCGGAGTGCTGAAAGCCTTGTGACATTCTGAAACGGAACAAGAGAACGGTCGCTCGCCCGAATGAGTACGGATGTGAGTCTTCAAATGGTGAGAAGCGGTAAACGCTTTGCCACATTTTTCTTCCTTGCATCTGTAAAATCGGTAGAGTAACTGTAGTAAAAAATTGTAATAATTTTCGGATATATGTACAGTGTTGACCCGATTTTGTCAGCCTTTTTTTTAAATAGTAAAGTTAATGTTTTTCACTCAGCATTGCCACACATATCTTCTTCTTCTTCTTCTTGGCGTAACGTCCTCACTGGGACAAAGCCTGCTTCTCAGCTTAGTGTTCTATGAGCACTTCCACAGTTATTAACTGAGAGCTTCCTCTGCCAATGACCATTTTGCATGTGTATATCGTGTGGCAGGCACGAATATACTCTATGCCCAAGGAAATCAAGGAAATTTCCTTTACGAAAAGATCCTGGACCGACCGGGAATCGAACCCGTCACCCTCAGCATGGTCATGCTGAATACCCGTGCGTTTACCGCCTCGGCTATATATGCCACACATATAATCAATATTAATTCAGTTGATGTCTCTTGGCGTCATATATAAATCACTATAAACAATGAAACGAACAAATCAAGATTTTCTCATTTTGAAACCTTTCAGGATGAGATTTCTCTTCAAATAGTTGCAGTGTTTCCCAAAAAAAAAAATCAAGGCGTTCCTCCTGTAATAGTTCCAGAAGAGCGATTCCAAGCAACAGCATCAAAATTAAGGAAATTTTTTAAATCATGATTTTCTATTGAACTGAAACATTGCACAGTTTTTCAGTTCCATCTAAATAGCCATTTTTCGATATCAAATTTTTATTTTGAATCACGACTAACTTTTCAACAGGGTGTATGTGAAAATGGTTCAAAAATATTCAAAAATCTGCACAGCCAAAACGGTACGTTCGATTGCTATGAATTTTTCAGCAAAGTTAGATAACTAAATGGTGATTCCTAAGAAAATATACACTGTGAAAAAAAATCTTTTTTAACATGAAAAAATATAATTTTTGGCACAAAAATTCAAATATCTCAAAACCCTATCTTTTTACCAACGTAATTTTTTTAGGGAAGACGGTCCATTGTATAAGCAATCTACCATAAAAATTTGGTGATGGTAAACTAATAAACAAAAAAGTTATAACATTTCAAACATTTCACAATTTTCACATTTGGTAAATATTTTTTTCTGTGTAAATTATTTCGGTCAGAAATCGCAGTTTGATGCTAATTTTATTGTTCAGCAAAGTTAGATAACTAAATGGTGATTCCTATGAAAATTTACACTGTGAAAAAAAATCTTTTTTCACATTAAAAAATATCATTTCTGTCACAAAAACTCAAATATCTCAAAACCCTATCTTTTTACCAACGTATTTTTTTTAGGGAAAACGGTCCATTGTATTATAAAAATTTGGTGATCATAAAAATTTGGTGATGATAAACTAATAAACAAAAAAGTTATGACAATTCAAACATTTCACAATTTTCACATTTAGTAATATTTTTTTTAGTGTAAATTATTTCGGCCGGAAATCGCAGTTTGATGCTCATTTTATTGTTAATGGCCTTGCGTGAGTAAAACAAGCTGTTTTTATTATGTATTATGTATATTATATAGGGCCCATATAGCCGAGGCGGTAAACGCACGGGTATTCAGCATGACCATGCTGAGGGTGACGGGTTCGATTCCCGGTCGGTCCAGGATCTTTTCGTAAAGGAAACTTCCTTGACTTCCTTGGGCATAGAGTATCTTTGTGCCTGCCACACGATATACGCATGCAAAATGGTCATTGGCAGAGGGAGCTCTCAGTTAATAACTGTGGAAGTGCTCATAGAACACTAAGCTGAGAAGCAGGCTTTGTCCCAATGAGGACGTTACGCCAAGAAGAGAGAGAGTATATTATATGTACAGTAATGTTCCGATTTCATCACGCCCTCCGCGCATTAGTCGTTTATTCATTAATTTGCTGTTACATTTGAGGACAACTGTTTTCCCTCTTCTTCAAGATGGGTATTCAGCGTGTTTTGCAACGTTAAAAATATTGAAATGGGTATAGATGTTGAAGGATATTTCAAAGCATTATTGAAAAGGGGCGTGATTAAATTGTTTAAACAGATGTCGCTGATGGTACGGTGGCATGACTCTCTGCACTTAGCACCTCTGGCAATTTCTCAGTTGTTGTCGTTTTCGAACTTCCTGCGCTCTGCTTTACCGATGATATACAGTTGGTTCGTTTGTCAAAGTCTAGACGGCAGGACGTGCGAATGCGTAAATTTGTATTCAATGTGGACATTTGGGCATAACCAGTCTCTTTCAGTTTATCTATGGTGCTTTCGGTGAGATTTCGTAACGCTTTTGAACATTTTTTTTTCATCAAACGGTCTACAAGAGAGCGTTGAGTTGAAGACCTTTGGAAAAGCGACTGTTCATGTTGTTCGTTAGATTATAATAAACAAAATCACTTATTAGTTTTTATTGACTAGTTTGGTGTTGTTTGCTTGGCTGAAAAAAAATACTATAAAATTTTTAATATCCATAGCGGTAGTATTTTTTTTGCTTTTTCGTGAGCATTGTCATGGTATGTATACAGACAAACAAACGTAACACTGACGAAATTTTCATTGACCACGCCTTTAACGATCACTTTGAATCTTGGTTGTGGCTTTCATAGCCAGAAGAGCGCCCATCGTTTTTCTTTGCGTTTGACGCTTCACACTAGCGCCTTCTGATGACGATATTGCACAACGCAGTGTTTCGTGAAACATTTCCACCAGGTGGTGGTAGTGTGAAATGGGCGATGGATTTTCACGAAAATTGTTCTAGGCGTTTCGTCTGTTTGTCTGTGGTATGTACCTCTCATGCATTTGTTGTTGTTGAAGTTACTCGCATTCTTCCGATCATAAAGTATGTTCTCTAAGAGGTATTTTTTTTTTTGCAGATAAACTAGACGTATACGCGTATTTTTGATCACAAGACTGGATCGCGTCTAAGTTTCAAATAGTAATTATGAATAATCAAACAAAAATATCATGAAAACAACTTGTTTAATTCAGGCGGTAGCTTTTACAATAAAATCAGCATCAAAATATAATTCTCGAAATAATTTACACAGAAAAAAATTTTTTTTTTGTTACTAAATGTTGAAATTGTGAAGTGTTTGAAATGTCATAACTTTTTTGTTTATCAGTTTACCATCACCAAAATTTTATGGTAGATAGCTGATATAATGGGCCATTTCCCCTAAAAAATTGACGTTGGTAAAAAGATAGGGTTTTGAGATATTTTAGTTTTTGTGACAAAGATCATATCTTTTTAAAGTAAAAAAATAAATTTTTTACAGTGTATATTTTCTAAGGAATCATCATTTAGTTATCTAACTTTGCTGAAAAATTCATTACAATCGAACAATCCGTTTTTGCTGTACAGCTTTTAGAATATTTTTGAACTATTTTCGCATACACCCTTTTGAAAAGTTAGTCGTGAGAGAATATGAAGGTTTAATATCGAAAAATGGCGATTTAGATGAAATTGAAAAACTGGGCAAAGTTTCAGATATTTTTGAAATGGTCGCTCAGGATCGACTGACATGACCCCGTGGAATTCCTCAGAAGTTTTACTTGGGATATCTTCAGGCAATCCTGCTGGGATTACTGTATAAGGGGCTGTCCATAAACTACGTAGACTCTGAGGGGGGGACGGGGGGGTCTGGCCAAAGTCTACGCTCCTTACAAATTTCGAAAATTTTGTATGGACGAAAGTCTACGAGGGGGGAGGGGGGGTTTGAGATTGCCAAAATTGAGTCTACGTAGTTTATGGACAGCGCCTAATCTCTTGCTGATATTCCTGCAGGACTTTTTCCAGGAATTTCTACAGGAAATCTTCTAAGAATGTATGCGGAAATTTCTGTAGGGATTTTTCCAATAGTTTCTCCTAGAATTACCCTACTAACAAAAGTAGCTGTATAACAGCTTGTGGAGCTAACGCTTTTGGAAGAAAACTCTATTAAACTTTTTCCTCTTAGGATACAGGGATTTCTCCAGGGAACCCTGGATTTCTTTTAAAAAAACCTCTATGGATGCCTTTAGTTAATTCTGCAGAAATTACTTAAACAATTTTTACAGGAATTCCTCTGTGGATTTTTCCATAATTCCTCTACAGGTTTCTGTATGAGGATTTCCCGCGGGTTCCTCTTGGGATTCCTACAAAAATATCTTATTGCTTTTTGGTATTGCTTCAGGAATTTTTCTTGTGATTTCTTCTGAATTCCTCCAGATCTTTTTTAGAATTCTCCTGGAACTTATGAAACAATTTTCAAGAGATTTCTGCTGGTATTTCTCTAGGAATAGGTTGCTTCATTTATTCTCCTTAAACTTTTTTCAGAAATTCTTCCGTGAATTTTCCAGGAATTTAACCTTGAATTCAAAATCAATAAATTGCAATATGAATTCTTCCAATGATTGTTTTACGAATCACTCCATGAATTCCTCACTACGGCTTTCTGCAGACATTTCAATTGGGATTTCTTTAGAAATCATTCAAGGTATTCATGCGGGAGCTCCTTTAAAGGTTTCTATAGAAATTACTATCGGGCTTTCTTCAGGATTTTTTAAGGATTTCGTTCCCAGGAATCCCTTCAGATTTTCGCCAGTGACTTCTCTTGCGTTTTTTTCTAGATTTTTCCAGAGGTCTAATGAATTTCCCAGGCTCCCAGTGTTAAATGTGTGTCTCCGAAAAAAATCCTGGAGGAATCTCAAAAGGAGTTTCTATAAGAAGTTCCTGCAAAATTCCCGGAAGAAGTTCTTGGAGCAATTTTAGATTAGAGCGTTTCTGGCGAAATCTCGGAAGGAGTTACCGTAAGAATTGTGGTACCGTGCGGTACCCATATTCTGAACGGTTAAGGGAATCTCACAACAAACACTAAAATAAATGAAAGTTCTTGTTGCTAGAGATAATGCTTCATAACCATCAAATGTGTTTGTTGTTTAGCTAAATGTATAAAATAAATTAAATCTCATAATAACTTCCAGTCTCTGATCTAGACGTATTTTTGTTTGTGGACGACGTGTTCCTAATTATGGACACCATAAGAAGCCGTGGTCCTATTTCTGAACACATAGTGTTACTTACTATGTACAAACACATTTTCTACGTTCGCAGTTCAGTCAAAAACGATATGTTTTGTAACGATTTTATAATAGAGGGGCTTATTAAAATTAACACCTCAACTCTCGATTCAATATATGCTTCATAAAAGGAAAATCTATTTTGCGTTAACCGACTGTTCAGAATATGGAGCTGTCTATAATATGGTGCTCGCACGGTAGAAGTTTCCGATGAAATTTCGGAACGAGTTTTCGAAGAAATCCCAGAAGGAATTCCCGGAGGACCCGGAAGGAGGTTTTGAAGCAATTTCAGAAGTAATTATGAAAGAATACCAAAATGAGTTTCTGCGGCAATTCCGGAAGAAGTTCTTGCAAAAACACCGGGAGAAGTTTTTGAAGGATTTCCGGAAGGGGTTCCTCGAGGGATCCTAAATGGAGTTCCCAATGGAATCCAGGTAGTGTAGTGGACCTCGCGTCGTGGTAGTGAGAACCCCTGGGTAGATCGAGGCGAACAGAGGAGAAGAGTTAGGGTGGAGTGGGAATCAGGATAGATCGGAGGTTTGAGTGAAGTAGCTCGGAGAAATTTTGTTGAATTATATAAAGAAATAAAAGGAATAAAATAAAAGTTGAATTGGTGAAGTAAAAAAAGAAATTAAGGAAGGTGGAAATAAGTGAAATCATCACAGTTGGAGGCTCCGGCGAGATGATTCGTTGGGAGACGGATCGACTTTGAAATCAAACATTGAGGCTTTGATAGAAAGTGTTGGAAAATATAATGATTGCATAACGGATTTTAAGTGCAAGAAAACAAAAACGGTTTGAAAACGCGATGAACAGAAAAAACTGTGCCTTAAAACCTTAAAATTACGAGAAGTGGCTACATGTGCGATCATAGACATAACCTGGGCAGAAATGAGATTGTGAGACGTGAGAAGTATTCAAGTGAGATGTTATGAGGGATGAGCAGTGACTGCGATTGTCAGTGTGACACAGAACTGTAAAAGACAAACAGGAAGAGCAAAACAAAACAAAAAGTGAAATTTTTATAAATAAATCAGAGCAGACAATTTTGGACAATTGGGGAGCAAAATTTGTAAATACAAGGCTTACGTGAAAGCCAGGAAAGGTTAGTAGCGTTCCTATATTCATAAAAATCGTCGTTGGATCTACCTTGGTCTGTGGTTTGCAGGGGACCCGTGGATCATCGGAATGTTTCCAAATCCTAACTTCAACATCAGCGGCATCCCGCCTTGGGCATACAACAACATGCAAGGGAATTTTCCGATGAACGAACGTAATTCTACACTACGGGAATCGGTAATACCACCTCCGTTCCTGCCTCAGGATGTGGAACCAGGATTTTTGAGGCCACCAATGCCAGCTCGAGCGGATTACCGTAACCTATTGGCTGGAAGCACTACGCAAGCGGACGGTGATCAGGCCAGCAATGCGTATCAAGCCAGCGCAGTTCAGGAGATACCGCTGGAAATATCGCAAGCATCGCAAGGGAGTCAAACGCAACCAAACGAAAATAGTGATGGAGTAAATCAACAAGGACGAAACACTGGCGGGGATGGAGAAAGAGCGAATGTCGGAGAAAGCGGAGGTGCACACAATGAAAACACCCCAGTACAGACGGATCCTGCAGTATTGCAATCGATTCAACAACTAGCAACGGCAGTACAGTCACTGGGTCGGCGGCTGTCGGACATCCAAAACGTTCAGCTCAGCGGATTCCTGGCAGAGGGACTCCCGGCAACCATGGCGCCAGGAATGATGGCAGGAAACCTGGGACCTGCGAGAATGCCTATGGGATGTAACACTTCGGCTTGGCCGGGAAACACCGGTATTCCGACGGGGTCAGGATTGCCGGGCTGGAACAGTGTAGGCTACGGATCAGTTGGGGCTTCGGTACCAGCAATCAGCCGAAATATGGCGGTAAATAGTCTGCTAAAACCAAAATTCAACGGAAATTTCGATGAGTGTCATCCAGTTGAATTTCTGCAAGAACTCCACATCTACTGTGATAATCTCGGATTACAAGCTGCAGAACGACTACAAATGGCGTTGTCGTGCTTGGAAGGTGAAGCAAGAACCTGGTCACGGGGATTCGGATACCTGTTGGCAGACTACGGAAAATTTCAACAATACTTCAGAGAGCAGTACTGGGGACAACGCGCCCAACGACTTGTTCGGGATGAACTCATGCATGGAGCATATGATTTTCGATCTGGTCTGAAGATGACGGAATACTTCCTAACGTTGGTGACAAAAGCAAGGTATCTGGATCAGGCACCTTCTTCTTCTTCTGCTTGGCGTATCGTCCTCACTGGGACAAAGCCTGCTTCTCAGCTTAGTGTTCTATGAGCACTTCCACAGTTTTTAACCGAGAGCTTCCTCTGCCAATGACCATTTTGCATGTGTATATCGTGTGGCAGGCACGAAGATACTCTATGCCCAAGGAAGTCAAGGAAATTTCCTCTACGAAAAGATCCTGGACCGACCGGGAATCGAACCCGTCGCCCTCAGCATGGTCATGCTGAATACCCGTGCGTTTACCGCCTCGGCTATATGGGCCCTCAGGCACCTCCGGAACGGGATTTAGTGATACAGCTAAGTAAACACTTCCCTCGCAATGTATCTTATCTGCTGCATACTTGTGTGGACATTGCAAGTGCCCATTCGCTCTTGCAAACTGAAGATCAGTACAGTGGAGGCAGGAGTGTGATGCAGAATCGACCTTTACAGAACACTTGGCGGAACCGATCAGATGAACAGTCGAACTCACCGCGATACAACAGTGCAGCATCTAACAGCAATAACGGAAGACAGAATACCCGGGAAGTGCGAACCGCCATAGTAGACTTCGGAGAAGAAGAGGTAGTTCGAGATGAAGGTGCAAACTTTCGTACAGCGGCGAGCGTTTTTGTAGGATCAGATGAGTTACTAGCGGATGACGAACGAGATGGAGAGATGAAAGAAATCCCTTACCGACCATCGCCGAAGGTAGAAGTCCAGATTGGAAACGTGACTGTTTTGGGCCTTATCGATACGGGTAGTGAAATCAACTGTATCTCGCAGCATCTTTTCGACCAACTCATCGCGGCAGGGGTAGAGGTGGAAGAATTCCCCGTTACGAAAACATCGGTTCGGGGAGCAGTCGGAAAGAAAAGTAGCAAAATCTCAGCGCAGATCTATGTCACCGGGCAAATACAAACGCTGTCGTTCGACCTGGTACTAGTCATAGTAAAGGATCTATATTGTGACCTTATTTTGGGAGAAATGTTCTTACACGAAACGGGAGCCCATATTCGCCATCAGACTAAGGATATTCTGTTACGTTCGGAAAACGAGGAGATCTTAGTGAAATTTTCCGGACAGAAGCAAGGGATGGAGAGTGAAGCACAGGTTGGAGAGTTGAAAGCGGTCCACGAGCAGGACCAAAATCGCATGCAGTATGACTACTTGACCGAAGCAGAAAAGGAAAGCCTGATGGCATTGCTCGCTGAATTCCAAGATGTATTCTCGGATATACCTGGGCGTACATCTCTATACGAACATGGGATTTTTTTAACTGATGATGCTCCATTCAACATGAAGCAGTACCCTATTCCATACTACTACATGGATAAAGTGGCGGCACAGATTCGACAGATGGAGGACTGGGGCATTATATCCCGAGCCCCTACACAGTATGTGAATCCCCTGGTGGTCACCCCGAAAAAGAATGGAGAAGTACGAACCTGTCTTGATGCGCGCCGCCTCAATAGGGTGTTGGTTAAGGATAACGAGAAGCCCCCGGAAGTTCAACGGATTCTGCAAAAGTTCGAAGGGGCTCGTTATTTTTCGACAATCGATCTTACCGCTTCATATTGGCAAATTCCCATTAAAACAGATCATCGCCAGTATACTGGTTTCATGTTCGATTCCCGTACTTATGTTTACAACGTCCTACCCTTCGGACTTTGTACATCAGCGGCTAGTTTCAACCGTGCCATGGATGTAGTACTTGGACCAGAAGTTCTAGAGTTCATTGAAAAATACTTGGACGATATCTTGATAAGTTCAGCCACCTTTCTAGAACATTTGCAGCATTTGAGAAAGGTTCTGACTAGGTTGAGAGAAGCAAAAATGACCATCAGCGCAACCAAATCAATATTTGCAAAGTCCGAAGTCACTTTCCTTGGCCATATTGTAGGGCAGGATGGAGTAACCGTCGACCCTAACAAAGTATCAGCAATAACGAACTTCCCTCGACCGAAGGACGAACGGGACCTGAAAAGTTTTTTGGGCTTGGTCAGTTATGTTTCTCGCTTTGTACCCAGTTTCGCTTCAACCGCTAAGCCACTTTATGATCTTTTAAAAAAAGATGTCAGCTGGAAATGGGAAGAAGGACAAACTGCTGCATTCGAAACATTGAAGAAACTTTTCCTGGAACACACAATGCTGAAGTATCCGCTCTCGGGAAAGCCGTTCAATTTGCAAACGGACAGTTCCTATTCCGGCGTCGGAGCGGTTCTGTTTCAACATGATGAAAGCAATCAAATTCGGGTAGTCAGTTACGCTAGCCGGATTCTAAGACCTGCGGAGATCAACTACACGGCAACGGAAATTGAAGCTTTGGCCATAGTGTGGGCGGTCACCAAATGGCGTCAATATTTGTTGGGAAATCGGTTCGTGATCATCACAGACCATCGAGCCCTGATCTTCTTGAAAAAGTGTCGTCTGTTAAATGCCAGGCTCACTAGATGGATTTTGTTTTTGCAACAGTTTGATTTTGAAATCGTGCATTGCAAAGGTAGTGATAACACTTGGGCCGACGTGCTTTCTCGCCACCCAGAAGGTCAATTGGAGTTCGGGGACAGAAGCACACTCCTTACGTTAGCGAAGCTCACATCGGAAGAACAGCAACTCAGATTCGTATTGAAGCAGTTGGGCAATGCGCAGGAGGCGGACATTTTGTTGCAGCAGTTCAGGGATATGGAGGAAGGAGACCTACGCGATGGACGGATGTGTACCTACCGCCGAGAAAAAGGACTACTATTCGTCAAGCACGTGAACGGTTGGAGGCTTTTAATACCCGCAGCAGCTACAGAAGCGGTACTGAAATATTTCCACGATCACCTGGGACATTTCGGAGTGAACAAAACTTACAGTCGAATGAAACGTTCCGTATTCTGGAAGGGAATGAGGAAACAAACCAAGGATTGTGTCCGTCATTGCGTTGTCTGTCAGTTGGCTAAGCCAGCTAATATGACTCTTTCGGGGACGACAAGAAGCATTCTGCCCAATGCAGTTAATGAAATGTTATCTATCGACCTATTCGGACCACTCCCACCCGGAGTAGCTGGAGTTCGTCATGTACTAGTGATTATCGACGTATTTTCGAAGTTTGTCACTTTATATGCTATTAAAACACCAACTGCGAAAGTTTTGTACCGTCGAATGGAAACCCATTTCAATACGTACGGAATACCATCGGCTGTATTATGTGACCAAGGTAGCCAATTTACGTCCAGTCACTGGCTACAATCAATGGAGAAGTTGGGCATACGCCTCATACACACATCGATAAGACATCCGCAGGCTAATCCAGTAGAAAGGACCATGCGAGAGCTCTCCCGACTTTGCCGAACTTATTGCCAGCATAATCATAAAGCTTGGTCAACAATGCTGCCGAAATTTGCAGAATGGATCAACGGGGCGGTTCATGAGTCCACCGGACTCGCACCCATCGAGATTCAACTAGGACGGAGACCACGAGATGCAGTGCAGGATTTTCTACGCCAACCTTCGGACGGACCCGTAGAGGTTGATTGGGGGCAAGTTCATACACACTTGACGCTGGCGGCCGAGAAACGTAATAAGGATGCCAGACGACAAAGAGTTTTTTTTAATCCAGGAGACTATGTGTTGGTGAAAGCGAACCCATCATCCTCAGCAATCGATGCAGTAACCCGAAAGTTTTTTTTCGTCTACGAGGGACCGTTTGTGGTCACTAAAGTTCTACGACCGGATGTGTTTGTGCTGAAGAACCCGAAGAATGGAAAGGAACGAGGATTTTTCCATATCAGCTTACTCAAGCCATTCCGTGGTCAAATGGGAGAACAGGATGAGCAAACCCAATCGGATCGCGATCGTCACTGTGTTTGCTGAGGGGGGCCGTTGTAGTGGACCTCGCGTCGTGGTAGTGAGAACCCCTGGGTAGATCGAGGCGAACAGAGGAGAAGAGTTAGGGTGGAGTGGGAATCAGGATAGATCGGAGGTTTGAGTGAAGTAGCTCGGAGAAATTTTGTTGAATTATATAAAGAAATAAAAGGAATAAAATAAAAGTTGAATTGGTGAAGTAAAAAAAGAAATTAAGGAAGGTGGAAATAAGTGAAATCATCACAGTAGGAATTCCTGCAGGAACTGAGAAAGGAGTTCATGAATAAATCCCGGAAGCAGCTCCTGAAAGAATCCCGGAAGAAATTCTTGGATAAGTCCCGGAGAAGGTCCTTGGGGAATCCCAGGAGGAATTCCTGAAGGAATCTCGGAAGGAGTCCTGAAAGAATTCCAGGATGAGTTCTTTGAGAAAGCTTGGAAGTTCTTGGAGAATTGCCGGACGAAGGTTTGTACCTTAAATATATTAATATATACTTACTCATCCTGATGATACGTGTCTAGCTCCTTGGTGTCGGGCTACGATTATCAAGAGCTCCACTTGCCGCAAAAATAGATTTAACTGACAAGATACAGATTTTGATACACAATCTGTACCTCACGGTTTCTGAAAGAATTCCGGAAGTGATTCCCGGAACAATCTTAGTAGGAATCCACATAAGAAGTTCTTAGAAGATCCCCGGAAGAAGTTCTTAGTAAATTTCGGATGGAGTTTCCGGATGAATTCCAAAAGAAGCTACTGCAAGAATCCTGGAAGAAGTTCCTGAAGAATTATCGGAAGAGCTTCCTGGAGGAATTTCGGAACGATTTTCCTAATTAATCCCAGAAGGAGTTTCCGGAGGAACCCGGAAGAAGTTTTTGAAGCAACCCCCTGAAGAAGTTTAAAAAAGAATCCTGTAAAGAGCTCCTGGGGAATCCCGGAAGAAGTTCTTGGAAAAGTATTGAGAAATTTTTGGAGGACTTCATGAATATATCGCAAAAGCATTCCTGAAAGAATATCGGAAGAAGTTTCCGGAGCAATCCCAGAAGAAGTTTCTAGTGGAGTCTCGGAGAAGGTTCTTAGAGGAATCCCGGCAGAAATTCCTGAAGTTATCCCGGAAGTAGTTAATGAAAGAATCCCAGGTAGAGTTCTTGGAGAAATCTCGGAAGAAGTTCTTGGAAGTATACCGGAAGAAGTTTTTGGAGATTTACCGAACGGATTTCCAAGATGAATTTCAGAATTCGTAAAGAAATTCCTGAAGAAATCTCTGAACGAACTTCTGGAAGAGTCCTGAAAGAATCCCTGCAAGAATTTTGGAAGCAGTTCCATCCCGGAACCCCGGAATGAGTTCCTGAAGCTATCCAGGGAAGAACTTCTGGGGCAATCCCGAAGAATTTAATGGTGAAATAGCTGAACATGGCTCAAATTAGAAGCAGCAGTAATGTTCAATATGACCCTTCAGAAGGTGTAATACGGCCAAGCTACACGCTCAAATCGTTCCACACCAAAATCACTCATTGTAGCCTTTTTTCCAGACGACACTAAATTTGTGCAAAGTGATCTCACACTTTTTTGTGTTGTCGCATTAAAATCGAAATAGTCTGCAGACTGATTTGCCCAATGTGTGAGAGTTACACATTGATAAAATGCTTCTCTTGTTTCAATAAGCCACTGTCCATAAACTATGAGACCGTAGACTATGAGACTCGTAGACTTTCTTCCATTCAAAATTTTCGAAAATTGTAAGAACCGTACACAGAAAAAACTGTTGTGTAATATTACATCAGAACTGCTGCAACCCGATCAATTCGTCGGTTGCATAAATATTACATAGGACGATGTACACATAAGAACAAAAGATATTACATCAAAACGATGTAATCACACATAGGAATCGTGATTACATTTATTATTTAGTACATCGGAATGAGATACATCGGGCGGGTTGCATTTATTTTTTGCTGTGTAGACTTTGGCCAGAACGACACAACCAACACTGAAGACGACCTTACAGTTGAGGTTGAAATGCGTATACGTCTGCCCCGGGCCCCACAAAAACCTTTTTTGCTTGCTTAACTTCAATTTTATTTTTCATTTTTCTCAAGTACTGTTCAAAAACAAAGAAAAAAAATTGCTCATCCCATTTGTACCTTCGAGGGGCCTCCACAATCTGCTTCGGCCCCGGGCCCTCACAATCCTTAATCCGGGCTTGACCGAACGTCAGAGTAAATAAACCTTGTATCGTACTTACTTGTAAGGCCTCTCCTGAGTATGTACCCGCGAGTGCTTCTTGAGATCACTCAAAGTTGTGAAAAATTTCGAACAGATCTGAATTGGAAAGAAATACGGGATAAATATTCAGAAACTCAGAACTGACACTAATTGATCTCTCTCGTATTACATACCTCACAGTTGAACGTTTCCCCATTGTGCAACCGCTCATGGGCCCTCAGCCGATACCGGGTGTTAAACGCCTTCTTACAGCTCGACTCAGCACAGACATACGGTTTGATTTTCGTGTGGACCCGTATGTGAATTTTCTGACTGTACGAAGTCAGAAATGCCTTCGTGCATCCATCCTCTGTGCATTTGAACTTGTATTCACCTGGTGGTTTGAAATACACTATTTAGTCTCTGCACATTCAAATACACTGTGAAATTTTTTGTTTAGAAATACCCCAACAATTAGATAGTGTTACTGTGTTCAGACATGTAATAGAGAAGTTGGTCACGCTTGCTTGTAAAAATCAAGATCATGGAACAATAGAGACTGCCATACTAACCTCGATGGGTTTTCATGTGAGTTCGTAGGTTGCCAACCGTGCTGTAGCTGCGATTGCAACTGCCATAGTTGCACCGATATCGTGCCAGTACTTGATTATCAGGTCCCTGGAACGAAAAATCTCTGTAGTTAGCTGGAAGGTGCAAACTTTGTGTAGCCTCAGCAAAAGTCTACCTTTTTTTGTTTATAACTCTAAATTTCTACGTACATACTGGTTTGAACAGTATGCAAGAAAGTTCATCTCTAAAGGGGAGCTTACAGAATGATGTGGATGTAGGGGGTGTGGCGAATCTGTTTTCAAACTATAGTATTCTCCTATTGGTTTCTAATCTTGTTCCTAAATCGTGTTAAAGTTTTCCTGATCTGTTATGAATGAGTGTGAGAATAAAGAGGGGGTGTTGCATATAAACATAAGTCTTGTATTAGTGTTTCTATCGTTTTTGTTGTCACTTTCACTAACTAATACAATCTAGTATTTTGCAATTGTGTGTACCTCGATTGTGATAGTAGCATGCGATGACTCTCCTTCTTCGTTTAGAGTATTGTTTTCATAATTACTACATTTTGAATGGAATAAGAAAAAAAAATAAAAATCGGAAAACGGAGTTTTTTCTTTGAATCAATTTTGTATGAAACAAAAGGAGCAAAACGTTAAAAAGAGCGAGGGCTAACTAGCAATTTAGGAGCTTTTTTAGGCGTATCGGCTATTAGAATAAATTATCTGTCAAGGTCAGAAAAACTTAGAGGCCACGGCTATCATCATCACTCACTACAAGGGCAAGGGCGTTATAAGGGGATTGGTTAGAACTACGATTACGGGAGTAAAGTGGGTTAATATATCCTCAACAAGCCGGAATATGGTGTTATTGAAAAGGGGCCGACGGCTACACTCATAAGATGGTCCATTCGAGGAAAAAATATGCTTTGCCATTCCTCCACCCGCATGTTGGAGTGTTTAACACGATGGAAGCATTTAGGTACGTGGGTTATCATTCCCAAAATACAAATCTCCGATGTATATTTATACTACTTTCTCCACCAATATTTTTCCACGGTGTGGTATGGTGACTTTATAGCAGCTCATTATTATATGGCTGGCGGGGAGCGTATGAAAAAATGCCCCCACTGTTATTTGCAAAGTGGCTTAAGTGCTTAAGTATACCAAAGTGACGAAAGTTACTGATTTGACAGTTTGAATGGAACTATGGGGATCATGGCAAATCGACTATTAACATTTTGAAGTATCATTTCTTCATTTGTTTTGTAAGCTCATAAATCTCTAATTCGCGCAAAAAAAGAGTTCGATGCACGTATTAATTGTTAAACTGGTGAGTTCGTTCCATCCTATATATCAGTTATTCTGAATAGTTTATTCAGTTTGACAGGAAACGTAATAAACATCGGTTGTATAAGTTTTCAAAATCTCTCCTACATAAAACAGGAAACACCTCGATCCGTTGAAAAAGTTCGGTGATCACTATTACAAAAGTTACAGCTACGTTGGATTTTGACAATAAAAATGCATCAAGACAAACAATGTTCAATGGAATTACAAAACTTAAATAACATGATCAAAAAATACCTAGCAAATTCATCCAATTAAAAACTTTCCAATGAAAACTATCTATAAGATTGACTCTAAAAATCCTGGAATTGTCCACAAAATTTTAGTGGTTCCAATGTAGTAAACACCCTATTCTAAGTAAAAATAAAACCGGGTTAAGTACTGTTCCTTTTAGTTCCACTAAGAATTTGCATCCTTTGATAGATACGTATTTCGACCTCAACTGTAGAGTAAGGTGGGGCAAAAGTTCGACCCTAGTTGAAAATTCAATTTTTTCCAAGGAATCTAAGCAGACACAAATAAATGAATACCGTGTGGTGATTCTACCATCCGTGAGCTAAAATTTTGCTAAACAAAGTTACGCCAAATGTCTTTTCAATTTTGAGTTACAACACTTTTTGTATGTGTGTGTCTAATTCGAACTCTTGCCCCACCACTGGGGCAAAAGTTCGAATCTAGTGTTTGTGGTATTTCGCTAACCGTAGCACACTATTTCGACACTTTGGTAATTGGAATACCTAAAACCAATTAATATTTGATGTTGAAACTGGAATACACTTTAAAGTTCGATCTGGATTTTACCCAAATCAGGGTGAAATTTACTTCTCCAAAAATTTGTAGTTTTCCGGCAAATTCAGATAAAAAAACATTTTTTTTTCGACTTTGATCGAATTTTCTCACTGATTTCATCATTTTTAGAGATAATATGTACATTTTGCAGAATTTCATGGTTTTACCTAAAGTTGCCAGATGACTCGAACTCTTGCCCCACAATTCGAACTTTTGCCCCACTATGTATAAAATATGATTTCCTAATCTTTTTTGCAAAAAGTTATACATGCTAAAGCATCTTCAAAATATACCTAGTTACGCCCCAAAATAAAATATCGAATTCGATTTCATTACAATTCCATTGCATGCGTTGGAAGGACCATCGGATATTACAATTTTTTGATCAAAAACCAACATTTTGTCATAACTTTTCGAAATATTGATCAATTTTCATAATTTTTGGAGTGAAAGATTCTTTTTCAAAAAGGCTTCGAACAATTTTGACACCCGAAAGATGTAGTTTGAATTAAGCTCAAAAACTTCAAAAGAAACTCTTGCCCCACTCGAACTTTTGCCCCACTTTACTCTAAGGTCGTCTTCAGTGTCTTCTTGACTCGACTCAGTACAAGACACTGAAGACGACCTCACAGTTTAGGTCGAAATACGTATCTGTCAAAGGATGGAAATTCTTAGTGGAATTAAAAGGAACAGTACTTAACTCGATGAACCTGAAAACCTTCAAACACCCAGAAAAGCAATAGTAGAGTAAACGGATTGATTCAACGGCAACAGACCCGGCAACGAATAAAGGACAACGATTGGAAAGTCGGATCTTGGAACGTGAGAACTTTGAATGAACCCGCACGTGTTGGGCTCCTGGCTCGTGAACTGCGGAATGTCGGCGTTAATGTGGCCGCTATCCAGGAGATACGCTGGCCCAAAACTGGAGAACGCGAATTCCGAGCGGTGGATCCCATCGCCAACACTTCATTCAAGTACCACATCTACTACAGCGGCGGCGATAAGGCAGAACGCGGAGTTGGCTTTATAGTGATCGGGAAGCAGATGAAGCGAGTTATTCGGTGGAAGCCGATAAGCGACCGAATCTGTGTGTTGAGGATGAAGGGCAAGTTCTTCAACTACAGCCTGATCAGCATCTATGCGCCAACGAACGACAAACCCGATGACATGAAGGATGAGTTCTATGAGAGCCTTGATAAGGCCTACGGAGAGTGCCCAAAACAAGATGTCAAAATAGTCATCGGAGATGCAAATGCGCAGATCGGCAGAGAAAGTTTCTTTCGGCCTGTCATTGGAACGGAAAGCCTTCATTCTGTTACCAACGATAATGGTCTGCGCCTTGTGACATTCGCTGCTGCTAGAGGGATGGCAATCAGCAGTACCTACTTCGCACGTAAGAATATCCGAAAACACACCTGGCGACATCCGAGTGGTGACACTTGCTCCCAGATAGACCACGTGCTGGTCGACGGGCGACATTTCTCGGACGTCATAGATGTGAGGTCCTACAGAGGCCCGAACATCGACTCGGATCATTATCTTGTAGCCGCTAAAATTCGGGCGCGATTATCCAGCGTCACGAGTTCAAGAAACAACAGGACGATGCGTTTCAATATCCAGCGCTTGTCAGCCGAAGGGGTTGCTGCACAGTACCATCAGAAGCTAGACGAGAGGATAGGAGAGACCAACGGATCTGGAGATGTCAACAGCTTGTGGGGAAGTATCCACGAAGCAGTGACAACAACAGCGCAAGAGGTGATTGGTACCGCTCAGCGACGCCAACGTAATGGTTGGTTTGACGAGGACTGCCAACGAGCGACGAACGAAAAGAATGCCGCCAGAAGTCGAATGCTAGTGGCCGGTACCCGGCAGAACAGAGAGCGGTACAGGGTTGCAAGAGCAGAAGAGAAACGAATTCACCGCAGGAAAAAACGGCAACACGAAGAGAGTGTTATTGCTGAAGCGCAGGAAAGTATGGACAGGAACGATATGCGGAGATTTTATGCAACTGTCAATGGCGCGCGGCACAAGACTGCGCCAGTGCCCGCCATGTGCAATGACCGGGAAGGAAATTTGCTGACAGACAAAACAATGGTGGCAGCCAGGTGGAAGGAGCACTTCGAAGATTTGTTGAATGGTAGCAGCGAAGGAGCACCCAGGAACAGGATTAACATAATGGATGACAGTCAAGCAGTGGAACCACCAACACTGGATGAGGTTTAAAAGGCCCTTAAGGAGCTGAAAAACAGCAAGGCTGCTGGGAAGGACGAGATCCCGGTCGAACTTCTTAAGCACGGAAGCGAGCAGCTACATCAATCAATCCATCAGATTATTATAAAGATTTGGGAGGATGAAGAATTGCCCACTAGTTGGTTGGATGGCCTCATATGCCCAATCTACAAGAAAGGGCACAGACTGGAGTGTGTCAATTACAGAGGGATTACCCTTTTAAATTCGGCGTATAAGATACTGTCGCGTGTCCTGTTCAACAGACTGCGACCTCTTGAGGAGCCCTTCGTCGGCGAATACCAGGCTGGTTTTCGTGAGGGCCGATCAACGACGGATCAAATGTTTACCCTGCGGATGATCCTAGATAAATTTCGGGAATATAACTTGCAGACTCACCATCTGTTCATTGATTTTAAAGCAGCGTACGATTCAGTGAAAAGAAATGAGCTTTGGCAGATAATGTCAGAACATGGTTTTCCGGCGAAACTAATTAGGCTGATACGCGCAACGCTGGATGGATCAAAATCAAGTATTCGGATCGCGGACGAAGTGTCTACGTCGTTTGTGACCTTGGATGGATTGAAGCAGGGGGATGCTCTTTCAAATTTATTGTTCAACATTGCACTCGAAGGAGCGATTAGGAGGTCAGGCGTGCAGAGGAATGGCTCTATCATCACACGGTCGCACATGCTCCTCGGTTTTGCGGACGATATTGATCTCATCGGCATCGATCGTAGGGCAGTGGAGGAAGCTTATGCTCCTCTGAAGAGAGAGACAGCGAGGATAGGCTTGACGATTAACTCTACCAAGACGAAGTACATGATAGCGGGTAGAGATAGAAGCAGGCCTAGTGGTGTTAGTGCTGAGGTAGTGATTGATGGGGAAGTGTTTGAAGTTGTTGAAGAATTTGTTTATCTTGGAACACTTGTGACATGTGACAATGACGTTTCCCGTGAAGTGAAAAGGCGTATTGCAGCTGCGAATAGGGCCTTTTACGGATTGCGTAGCCAGCTTAGGTCCCGTAACTTGCAAACGCGCAAAGTGCTGCGGACAATTCTCGGTGGGAAACAAGAAAATGGAGTGTGGCGCAGACGCATGAATCACGAGTTGTACCAAGTGTACGAAGAGGCGAATATTGTGAAACGTATAAAATACGGCAGACTTCAGTGGGCTGGACACGTAGTGCGAATGTCGGAAGAAAGAATAGCGAAAACAATATTCAGCAGAGAACCCGGTAGAGGTAGGCGACTTCGTGGGCGGCCGCGAACTCGCTGGCTGCACGCGGTTGAAGAAGATCTACGATCCCTACACGTTCGGGGAAACTGGAGGAACATCGCCCAAGACCGACAAAGATGGTGCTCTACTATACGCTCGGCATTGGAGTAAAGTTACTCTGTAGCCAACAAGGTATCAAGGTAGGTACACTACCCGTCATAAGTACGGACTCACAAAAAGTATTGCAACAATATTGCATCACCCTGACTCACCTCGATATCTTTAAAACCAGCACACCTACGGAAATGCCGCCTTCAGAAAAGTTGTTGCTTTTGATCTTCTGAATAACTTTCCTGAAGACAGCATCTTTGTAAGTCCTCAGGTTTTGGAGATATCGAGGTGAGTCAGGGTGATGCAATATTGTTGCAATACTTTTTGTGAGTCCGTACTTATGACGGGTAGTGTACTTAACTCGATTTTCTTTTTACTTACAGGTATTCCACTAACAAGCCCAGGTTCATCATCACCCTATTCTAATTCCCAGCGAGTACTACAGTAATGTTCCGATTTCTTCATCACCCCTTCCCTTCATCACATCCTCCCTTCCGAAATTTTCTGTTATATTTGAAAGTATATGTCCCTCCTCTACTTCAAGATAAATGTGGAAAGCACGCTTTGCAGCAGTAAAAATATTGAAAACGTATATAGATTTTGTATGTTTTAAAATATTTTCGAAAAGTGGGGTGATAAAATCGGAACAATACTGTATTTGGTATTTTGTTTACTAATTGTTGTTATACTTTAATTAAATTTCACCACAAAAGTGCATATCACTCCACTCTCCCCTTTTATAGTCCAACAATTAAAAAACAGATAGCCGGTTGAAGCAGGAAAAAAAGATACGATGGAAATGATACACGTACGAAAAGCCGCGCGCCGTGGTACCACTAACTGCGACCACCAGCTGTGCTGCTGTGGTTACCGTCATCTTCGACTGTAACCGAAATCTATTAATAAAAAATCCGACAACAAAAGTTCCGATGATGGGCAAAAAAAACAGAAAAATAAATATAAAAAGGCGTAGCATTTTCTCATATTTTGATGTGGTCTTGTTTGAATCGAATATATTGCGGTTGTTGATCTGAGTATGCAGGTTGCAACCGTTCATACGTCAGGTGTCGTTCTCGCCTGAGTGGTGCACCACTAACGAACCGACGACAATGTTGTTGATAGCCTGTTGTAAAACGTTATAAAAGCGTAACATGTCCGATGTCCGCTTTGCTCTTGTTTTGATTAGTAGGACTGAGTAGCTTCGCTAACTGATAAAAAAATCTAAATATACAGCCATTCCATAGAAAAACTGGTGAAACTTGGTGGGTTCGTAGTTCTTCGAAAATAATTAGACCCGTATTTTTTTTTATTCCGTCATTAGGGTGACCAATTTTCAGATAGAGTGGTTCTAAAAATCAAGGTTTTTCAAAACTATTTTTATTTTCAAAAAATCATAACTTTTGAACCAGTTAACCGATTTTGAACTTCTTTTTTTGTTTAAAAGCTATTGAATTCTAGTTTTCAGGAAAAATGCGGTGAATGGGCCAAATTGTGTTTTTGTGCAAAAAATATGCAAATATATTAGTTTTTTCACTGGTTTTATATTTTTATCATAAAATTCATGAAATTTGCGACTTGGCGTAACATACAGGGGATACTCAAAGTAACTGGGACAGGTAAAATTTTCACATTTCAAAAAATGTTCAACTCGCTGTAACTCTTCGAAAAGGGCATCAAATATTCTCAAATTTTGACTGTAAGCTCATCAACTAATTGTGTATCAGTGGTTCGAATTTGGAAAAGATCGGGCCATTCTACACGAAGTTATTAAGATTCTAGAAAAAGGTATAATTATCCGATGGCCAACTTTGAGCTGTTATATCTCCGGATTCAATGAACCGAATGCAATGAAATTTTGATCATTTATGACTAATATAATGAACTTTGAAAAACAGTTGACTTAATTTGAAATTATTAATAAGAAAAAAGAAAGTTATAGCGATTTCATTTATTATATGTTTTTTTTAGTAAATTTATCTATTTTTCATATGCATCCCATTACGTTTTCAATTTAATGCCGGCATTTTGGTTGCTTTCCTTTGAAACATAAATATATTCAAGTCAATTAGAGGGGATTTAAATGAACTATAATTACTATCTCAAATTTTGAAACGATGATGAAGTTTTGGATAAATTGGTTTTATATTAGAAAAATAATCTAATCGTTATGATTTTCTTTCGTGTAAAGAATTTTAAGTTTAGTCAAAAGTTTTTAATAGCTCATTATATAAGTCATAAATGATCAAAATTCCATTGCATTCCGCTCATTGAATCCGGAGATATAACAGCTTAAAGTTGGCTATCAAATATTTATACCTTTTTCTAGAACTTTTATAACTTCGTGAAGAATAGCCCGATCTTTTCCAAATTTCGACCACTGATGCACAACTAGTTGATGAACTTACAGTAAAAATTTGAGAATATTTGATGCCCTTTTCGAAAAGTTACAGCTAGTTAAACATTTTTGAAAAGTGGAATTTTTACCTGTCCCAGTTATTTTGAGTCCCCTGTATAGAAAAACAGAAATGTATGTTTTTTTTAAGTTTTTGAGATATGATTTTTTGAATATAGAGGGTCATATAATTTGATACTAGCTGCTCTAAAATTGCCTAAAATTGTAAATTATCGTAAAACTATGCCATGTATTGCTTTTTTGAGTGATTCCTGGCCTTTTTGGATTCTGGTCTTTATAAGGATTCAAAATAAAATCAAATTAAAAAAAAAATTGGTATGGGAAAATTTTGCCTTTTATGTTCAAAAAATCATATCTTAAAAACTAAAAAACATACATCTATGATTTTTTGATAATTTACGCCAAATTTCCTAAGTTTTCTGGTAAAAATATAAAATTACGGTACCTCTTTGGCCCCGAGACCATGAAAACGTGAAAAAAACTGATATATTTGCATATTTCTTACACAAAAACCAAATTTGGCCCAGACAACGTATTTTTCATGAAAAGTAGAATTCAATAGCTTTCAAACAAAAAAAAAGAAGTTTCAAATCGTTATGATTTTTTGAAAAAATTTAGTTAAAAAAAAACTTGATTTTTAGGGCTACCCTATCTGAAAATAGGTCACCCTCATGACGAATACGGGTCTAATTATTTTCGAAGAACTACGAACCCACCAGGTTTTACGACAATCGGAGTTGCACTATATCGTTTTTCTATGGAATGGCTGTATACGTATATTGTAACAACATCATTTTCAATTCGCCAATTGCTGAACACTACCCAAATGTTTAACAGTTTCAGAAAATTTTATTATGAATCGAACTTCAGTAATTCTCGCTTTTTTCATTTTACCTAATTGTGCATTTCGCGGAGCGGACCTGGTGTGATGATCAAAGCACGTAACTGTCATGCCGAGGACCTGGGATCGAATCCCAGTCCCGACAAACTCACAAAAAGTGAGTTCTTCTTTCGGAAGGAAAGTAAAGGGTGTATCCCGAGATGAACTAGCCTAGGGCTAAAAATCTCGTTAATACAGATGAAAAAATTAAAAAAAAGTGCATTTCAAGGGGCGTTCAAGGGATGTTTCAGTGAACCTTAGGAACGTTCCAGGGATTTTCAAGGGGTTCAATGATATGTGCCAGAGGGATTCATAGGGTTAAGGAGACCCCAGGGGTATTTCAGGCTGATTCAAAGGGTTTCAGTAGCGAATTAAAGGTTTTCAAGGGGTTTCAAGGACATTTCAGAGGTTTTACAGGGGGTTGAAAAGATCCCAGGTGTGTTCCGAGGATTCATCACTACTTTTGACGGATGAAAGCATTATGATGAAGGTTCTCCAGCAGTGTTGCAGGTGCTCTCGAAGGCGTTCCAGGGTGTTTCAGGAGCTTGCTAGGGGTTTTCAAGGGGCTTGAGGGGTGCTTCAGAGAGTTTCAAGGGTGTACCATTATGTTTCAGAGGCGTTGAAAGGAGATACCAAGGGGTATTCTCGGGGTTTTGGGCGGTTTTAGGGGCGTTTCAGGGGATGTATCCCTGATATCACCTAAAACTCTGAAATAGATTGAAACCTCGGCTGGAAATTTCCTGAATCTTTCTTGAAATCCCCCTGTATCCCTTGGAACAGTGTTACAAAAATTCATCTTATTCATGTAGTAATCAACAAATCTTTTCAGTAAATTTGCTTCAAAGGCGGGGTTCAAGGGATTTCAGTGAAGTTCAAGAGGATTTCAGGAGGTTGCTGGAGATTTAAAGAAGATATCGATTCCATGATATCCTTCCTGGAATAGGGAGCTCCAGAGAGTTTCAAAGCCGTTCCAGGAGAATTACAGCTTGGTTGGTCCTTATATTCCTCTGAACTCTGGAAACCTTCTGAAACCTATCTGGAATCCTACTTAAATCTTTCATTTTCCACTGAAAGTCCCTTGAATCCACACCAATGACACGCATATATTGGTTGACAGTAGTGATATTTGGGGCCCATTCTCGTTTGATCAGCATATTTTGAGGATTGTATAACATTTCGCCGAAAACCATTTCGCGGAGTTCCTTTTCGCGGTGTAACATTTCGCGGGATGACATTTGGCGGAATGAACCATTTTACGAAATGCACCGTTCCGTCGAAAACCATTTGGCGGAATGTACCGTTTCGCGGAAAATCGTTAATAAGAGCAAATAATTTAACTTATCGAGAGACAACATCATGATGAAATTCAAAATTAAAATCAGCACATGAAAAATGGAATACTTCAAATCAAAAATTCATTTTTGTATCAGTATATTTTGGAAGAACAGCCTATGTATGAAAGAAGGGAAATTGTCAGATAATATTAATTTAGCAGTTATGCCAAAATAAGTATAATGCATACAATTTATGAAAGAACAGTTTTGACCAGAAGAAGAAAAAGTTTTGTATTGAACATAACAACATATCTGTTAAGAACAGCGTTTGTTTGAAAGATGGAAAAACCTGTGATACAAAAATTAGATTTTCTCTAATATCTATTACAGCGGTTTAAGTTAGTTAGAACCTACAAACAATAAATAAAAGAGAAATCTGGTAAAAATATCACTAACGAGTGTTACTTGGCTTATGGGTTACGCGGTCACACTGTTTACAAATAGCATCATTTTGGCATAATTACAATGTTTTCAATCGATAACTGTGAAAGTGTGGAAGCTGATAAGCAGATTCAGTTGCTGAATTATAATTCTGGGTCATTAGGCCGAAGGAGATTACACTGAATGGACGTTGGGCCGAACAATAATTGGGCTGAATAGATGTTAGATCAATAAGATAATAGGCCTCGAAAGATCTAAAGAACATATCTCCCACAGAGTTAGCAATAAGACCGCCAATAGATAACTTCAGTGCAACTTGAATGAACAGCCCTTGTTTTAAGGTGGAAGGATTCGTCATTGACACAATCGTCATCATTGAAAATACGAAAGCAGTTTTCTCGTTCAAAAATGAAATTTCCGCAGTGAAAATGTGTTCACTGTACTTCATTCGCCACCCGCAATGCAGTGAATACATTTTATAGCTGTAATTTTAGTTTTGAATGAAAAAACTGCTTTCGAATTTTCAATGATGACGACTATGTCAATTACGAATCCATCAACCTTAAAGAAGAATAAATCTTTAACGTCAGCAGCTTGGCCACCAAAAAACTCACCAGCAGAGTTACCACAGACAAACAGGCGTCTCACTCTACTCACTTCCCATAGTTTCCCTTTTTAACGGATTATTCAAAAATTCCGTAGTTCGCAGAACGCTTGCTCATGACGCTTGCATCGTTTTCCTCCTGTTTGACGTTTGCTAACTACCGCCATTTACTCAGTGGGTGTGCAAACCACAGCGTAATTAGCATTGGCAATTATGTTTTCGTGACGATAATTTTTATCGCATTTTGTTCCAAGTGATACGTCTGTTTGTCTGTGGTGTTACTCTAAAGACCAGCCCATTTTTGACAAAATCAAAAATCTCAGATAAGTTAGCAGTTTGGTCACTAGCCATCATTTTTAACAGTAAACTTGAAAGAACAGCCCATTATCAAAAGAAGGTCAAATCTCCTATAGAGATATCAATTTGATCATTAAAAACTACACATCACATGAAAAGTCTTTGAAAAGAAGAAGATAAATGATGAAAAATTTAACAATTCAGTCGCCAAACAACAACGTTACTGAAAAGAACAGACTTATTTTAAGAAAATCAAAAACTCAGAAAGAGTTAGAAATATAAGCGCTTGAAAGTACAACTTATGTGACAACGATGGCTTGTTGGTCATTGCGCCTAATGTCTATTTGGCCTCATTTCCATTCGACCTAAAGACATTCGGCCGAATGGCTTTTGGCCTGACGTTCAGAACTCTCAAGAACAGCCTACGAATCAAAGAAGGTAAATTTTTGTTCACAAAAGTAACAGATTTAACATCAATTAGTACAATCGTACTGCCGTAATTCTGCAAAGTGACGTAAGCGACATTGATAGTTTTTGCCCGTTTTTTGGTTATTATGCATAAAACTCTTGCTCATTCTTCAAGTTTCTTTCCATAGATGATAGATTACGACTAGATCTTGCATTATAATATAGCAGGCATACCACAGTGTTATTTTTACATCAGATATTATATAAAATATACCAAAAAATATCGACATTTTGAGTGGCGCTTACGTCACTTTGCCGAATTACGGCAGCGTAGAGCTGAGGTGATTATGATTGTGCATGAATCGGTGATGGAGCTAGTGAAATTTAGCAGAGAAAATAATGTGTTATTCCATTATTTTTTGCAAAGTATTGAATTCCGCGAAATGGTATTCCGCGAAACAGTGCATTCCGCGAAAAGTCGTTCCGCGAAATGGTATTCGGTGAAATGGTGCATTCCGCGAAATGTTACACCGCGAAAAAAAATTCCGCAAGATGGTTTTCGGTGAAATGGTATACAACCTATTTTGAGGCTGGTATAACAGAAGAGATGTTGACAACAATAGCTGTTACTAGGCTCTTTGAATTCTTTCAAAACCATTTGAATCACTTCAAAACCTTCTTGAAAATCCCTGAAACTTTTCTATGAATCCTTATTACGAAAATCATGAAGCACTAATAATGCATATTAAAATATAACATCTTGTAGTGGAACCTTACAAATGCGTAATAAATTAGAACATCACATACGGACATATACAACACATAACATAAATTTTGCCCTGTTACCCTAATGCAGTGTTTCCCAAACTTTTAGGAGGTTTCGCCCCCTTGGAGCTTGCGAAAAACATTTTCGTCCCCCTAAGTGAGATTTATTTTTCCATGATAAAAGGCTGAAAATTTGCTAAGCGGAAGCCTTTGAAAGCCCACCTTTTGACGCTACTGTGGAAAATTGGTAATTAATGTATCTCAATTAGTGTCGCTCTCATTTTCATTGAGTTATTTTCCAAATGCATTGATTGTCTCATTTGAGAAAAAAAAAACTATCATTGCATGTAAAAACGAACGCTCATTTAGCCTCAACCAGATGTTTTACCAGTGTTCTAAAAGGGGGTTCATCAACACCCGAGATGTTTGATCACAAGTACTCTAATTAGACTGCTGGGAAATTCAAAAAAGCTTGAAATCTGATGAGTTTTATATGCTCAGCTCAAAATCAAAATAAAATGATCACTGATTCTGGTCCCCTCAATTACAAAAATATCTTTTATGCAAAAAGTGCAACTCAAGAACGTATTGGTGTATTTTTGAATGTAGTCAGCTTTGCTCAGTAATTTAAAATGAAATGAATTGACATGCTTCCCATAAATTGGAGAACTTTTTAATGGAAAATAAGCAGACATGTATTACATGGCTTTGAAGGAATACAACACTGAATTTGGGAAAAAATAAAATTAAAATAGCTTCTAGCAATAAGTTACGTTAAGAATTCCTTCGGGTAGCTTCTCCGAAATATTTCTAAACAATGTGTGACGACTTTCATCCGAAAAGTGTTCTAAGATTAATCTTAAACTTCATGTTTTTGGTTGAAATTTTCATGAAAAACAAACCGCATATAAATTTAAAAAAAAACTTTTTTACCAAGTAAAAATAAACCCTGTTCCTTTTATAATTTTTACAGAAAGGAATAAGAAATTTTTGCCATAGGAGTTTCTTATTGATAAGATCTCCAGAATCACCAAAAATTCTTTCGGAAATTCGTGTAGCAATCGTCTATTTTTCTTAGAATTTTGCCAAAAAGTTCACATAAACATCGAAAATTCTGTTCATTTAAATAATTTCGAAACAGACATTTTTCAAGAATCCTAGAACCAAAAAATCTTGAAATGTTAGGGAGTTTTAATGATTCAGTTGACATTCAATACAATACATTTCAAAACTTTTAATATTCCTCAATTATTTAAAAAAAATCCCCCTTTTTAGTATTTTCGCCCCCCAATTTTGGTTTTTCAAATTTTCGCCCCCTTCGAGCTGATTTTCGCCCCCTAGGGGGCGATTTCGCCCACTTTGGGAATCACCGCCGTAATGGATAACATTTTCCGAACCCAGGATGACGAGGTTTCATAATTGTTGTTGGTCCATAAGTCAAATCCTGTATTCGCATTTTTCCTGGCTGTTTGCCTTATGTTCCATTAAGACACTGTTGCAAATTGACTCAGAAAGTTACGGTAGAAGATTGAAAATTTTTCAATTGGTCAGTCAATCAAGATTTGCCTATGTAGTGTTATGGTCACATGGTTTGTGTTTGTCTTCTTGCTTGATTTTGTGGTATGGTTCAATATGTTTTTCTCCTTGTTAAGTCAGTTGTTGTATGTTTGTTTTTTTTTCATCGAATCAATCGAACCCCGTATGTTAAAATATAGTCGATCCTGTGTCAAATTGTTTTCTTTATTTCGCTAATCGTTTTCTACTTCTCTGTGTTCATCTCTTGTGTCCTTAAATTGTCATCGATCCAAAACCCACAGAAACATGTAACTGAACTTCTTATATTTTTCTGTTGGTGTCATAATATGTACCATCTAAGAGATAAACAAAAATACGTCGAGTAGGTCAGTTGTTTGCAATAAAATTTAAAAAAAAAATAAAGATTGCTTGTCAGCTTATGTATTCATCCTCCTACAAATACTATGAAAAATATTCAAATTCGATCAATTGTCCTATCGGTCCTACCTAGATAAACTGTCATTTTCTCAAGCGCAGCCTAGAAATGTCAACCTAGTCATACACAAGTAACGTTGTTCAGTTAATAAAAGCAGTCAGTTTTTGTCCAAAATGTCACGTCGAACGCATTGACGTCAACAATGCGTTTAAGTGTTAGCACGTTAGCTTTGAATCTATCAGCACAATTAAGTGCTGCAAATCTCCTTCCCACTATTAATTCTTCGGTCGATTTTAATTGATTTGTTTAAAGAAAATATGACCAACTAACATTGTAAAAATTCGAAAAAGCGACTATGACATTAATAAATTACTAATCAAAATCAACCAAGAAACGTGGGAAATAGAGCCCAAACAACATTTTGAAGTCAGCTGGCTGTAAAAGGTTCCAAAACCTGTCACGAATTCTATAATATTTTTATTAGGATTTATAACGATCATCAAAATCTTCTCAAATCCAATAGGCTTGGAATTATTGCTTGGGAAGAGACTTCAATGAGCCCTGGCGGTTCCTCCGTGTTTAACGAGCATGTATGATGCATATGATCAGCCATACTCCATCTGCAGCAGCCGGTGAGGTATCGTGAGAGGCGCATTAAAGTGTTAAAAAGGTGATATGTTTCACTAAAGAACACTACATTACAATAATCAAAATGAAACTCCTTCACTTCAATACCGTCAACCCCTGCGAACATGGCCAGGGTTTACAAATTAAAATAGCACATATAACACAAAAATAAAACTTGTATTAGGGTCTATAAAACATTCAAACAATAGTGTGTTCAAATTTATATCATAATTTCTCCTCTTCAATCTATTTTTTTCCGCGGAAACCCCCTTATTGTTTAAACGGCAATTTGCGAAAAGAAATAGGTAGACATCAAACGCGCCAAATTGTGACGTAGTTGGGGATAGGGCAAGGCTTTTCAATATCAATATAATTCGAAAAATATCCACCCAGTTTATCGTATTTAGGCATATTCACGTGAAAACTAGTACATTGAGCTGAAGAAAGTTGAATATTGTCCAATTTTGGAGAGCTTCCATAGAAGACTTTCAACGGGAATTCAATCACGTTTTTGTAGGATTTTTATGTTTGTTAGCCCACTAGAAACTTTTTAAATTTTAAGCAAAAAATCGTTCAAAAATTCTTATGTATCATTGACGATTACATTGAAAATTCCTTCAGTTTTTTTTTCGAATATTTTACTTCAAACTCCATCAAGAGTTTCTCCACAAATTTTGTAAATATATTGTGTTGTAGTTCTGCCAGGAAATGCATCTATTTTTTTCAATCAACTCTCTTCAGTATCTGCAAGTTTTCGAGAATACTGTCAGTCAGGGATGGGAACACTCACTTGTAAAAAGTTTCACTCACTTGCTATTTTCTTAGCTCATAAGCGTATCAATAAAAAAAAACACAATATATGGAGGACTTTTACCTTGTAGTTGGATCTAAAAGTTTGTCGACTAAAATAAGGGTCGCACACGACTAATAAAGTCGTGACCGCGTGAAGAATTAACGAAAGAATTGACTTTATTTATTACCAAATATCAACGATTTCATACAATTTTCCCTTTAATATAGTTCCATCTAACATTATCAATAGAAAATACAAATATTTTTCATCAAATACGGAACAAACAGAATTGCGGCCAGTTTTGGTTCTGCATAAATCTTGGCATAAATTTTAGAAACTGAAATGCTCAGTTTAATTAACATTTGTAGGGTTCTCCAACTGATTTCATTGCGTTTTCATGGCCTAAAGTCACCTGAAAAATGCTTGATTTGTACAACAGCTCAAATAAATATATTTCCCACACAAAATGGCATACAAAACCAAGATAACTCATGTTACTTTTCAAAAAAACTGTAACCAGCAATTCACTGCAATGTCAGGTGTTCAGCTCTTTTCTACAGGGCATTTCGAAACAACGATTTTGTATGGTAACCATTAAATTTTCACCGTTTTTTCTTAATGGAAAAATAATCAAATGGCTTTTTTCAACACCGTATGGTTGACACAAGTTACATTCATCATATCCTATCCACTTCTGAGAATTACTTAGGTCAATGTTGGTTTTTTTGGGCGAAACAGCTTTCATGATTTTCGTGTCTGATCAGTATGCGATTCTGATCACTTTTTCCCTGATGTTGTGCCAAGTTTTGCTCGTAGTTTTTATCCTTAGCCGAGTCATATCTGTGGCTTGAATGATATGACGATGATATACCAGCTATTTGTGGTGATTCATTCTTTTGTTTAGTCGGTCCACATCTCGTCCGTATAGTCTGGACCGCCGAAGTATGACAGAAGATTTAAATTTTATCTCTTCATATTAGAGCATTTCTAGATGCAGTTTCAAGGGTTCTATCTGCATCAACATCAAGTACAATACATCCATGCATCAGCTCATCGATCAATTCCTTCACCTAAAATTAAACTCCGGTGTATTATAAAATTAAGATAAGCCGCAACCGAGCCCCTATATAGCCAGAAATTTGAAATCAGATATCTAATAGGTAGCGGAAAATCTGTGACTGGTGGTTGTGTTTCGCTCGTGGGCGGAGGATGGCGCAAATTAATTTATGGCACTAGGTAAAGGTAACACATTATGATGGACCCGAATCTCGCGGAGAAAGAGTGTAGCACATCGCAGTAGTATATTTTGTGAGATAGAGATCTATATCTGTGGAGGCAGTCGCGCAAGGGATTCACGCATATAGGAAAGAGATAGAACGCGAAAGATAGCAGCGCGCGCAGGTCAGAGAAATTACGAAAAAAAATAAAATAACCAGTAAAAGGAGAGTGCAAAAATAAAAACAGGAAAAGAAGAAAATCTCTTCATAAGTACCCTCCGTCCTCCTGTTCATCAATTTTCTCAAATTCAATAAGAATACTATTTTCACTACTGCTACTGCTTCCGCTTCCAGTTTCGCCGCTTCGATGCTCCTGATTGTCCTCCAGCTGCGACTGTGTTGCTGCACTGCCGAATCTTCTTCCTCCTCCGGAAGGAATTAGATCCAGCGAGCCGAACTGAGGATTTTCCTCAGCCAAGCTCTGAAAATACTGTGGCACTTGTTGCTGAATCGCTCGCTCGAATGCATCGATATCGAACGTATTATCATTGATACAGTCCTGTAGTGTGATCTGATAGCTCATGCTTTTTCTGGTGATCCCGGACAAGCCTGGACGGGGCACTCAATCGAAATGAAATTGATCACTCTTCTCTTCTATTTGGGTGGAAAATTTTCACAACTCGCACGAAAATATCGCCATATTTTCACCTTTCGCGATGACCGAACCGAATGACACTACGTACGAGTGACTGATTCTTTCTTCTCCGCTTTCGACGGTGTTCGCGGTTCGCTCGGATTCGCTTCGGCTCTGACAGCTGATGAGTGGGTGGGCCTCTGCAGGCGTACACGGAATAACAAAGTGCACTGTTGTAGGGTTTCATGCTGACAGTGACAGTGACAGCGATTTGTTTTGGTTTCTTATCATACATACACTTAACATAAATAGTTCAAATTAGTTTTGTGCTCGTAGAATATATATGATTAATACAAATAAGTTCTAGATATGCTCACATAATTCTCTACACACAACAACTCTACAATCTACAAAGGTATGTGTCCAGCACAACTCTCCTCTGATTTCCATCAGTGTATATCGACAAATCTGTCAAAAACATTAAATCTATCGGCGTATAACTAAAACTTCAAAGACGAAAAGCAACTAACTCTTTGCATCTGTTCCGCTTTTATGTAGTTATTAAAAAAAACCTATCGGGATTGGTGAGATTTAGCACAAGAGACGATTGATTGTTCTTCTGAACGAAAGAGCACAGCTGTGAAGGAAACATAAGTTTAATCCACAAATTTAAAGGTAAGTCTTCGAATCATTTATTTGTGATGTGTTACAAAAATCGATAATTGAAATAATATATATTACGATATACCGGAATATCGGCACTTGTATTTACATCCTATTTTTGTATAAAAATATTGTTCGCTTTCGGCACGATGAACAACATTTGTAATGCATACGAGCACTCTACACTGAGAATTTTTTCCCGTGGATTTACAGAAAAATCTTGAACAAAAGCTTGATCACTAATAATTATTTCAAAATGCTTCTACGAAAATTTGGGCTGTAATTCCAAACCAACTGCTAGAAACTATACGTATCTTAACTTAACTTTGTCGAAGACCGGACAGTGATCAGACACTTGCTTAAAAAGTTATACCCTAAGCGTTCCGCGTACAATCAACAAGATTTTATAGCTGCACCTGTGGAGATATAGGGACATTATTCACTACAGCACCAGACGGTCTGTAAGTAATATAATATTCTCACAAGCGTCTGATCACTTCGGAAAAGTTTTTTGACACATCTAAGGCTATAATTCTACATAATCGATTATGTGATTTAAGAAATTAAAAACCTCTCACGAGAAAAAGGCAAAAAACGATGTTTTTCCATATAAACTTTCAAACAAACTTCGAACGAGTATAGCACCGCCAAATGTTAACGGATTTTTACCTGAAAATTTGGTATCATATACAGGGGGTGGCCAAAATGTTTGGGATAGGCAACTTTTTTTCCTCTCACAAAAAAGTTCAACAAGCTGTAACTTTTGAGTGCATCAAGAATTCTAAAATTTTGAAATGTTGAGAGTAGTGTGCGGTAGTTCGGCAGCAGCAAAGTTTCGCGCGCTCGCTTTGCTAGATTTTTGCGAATTTTTTTTTCCTCTTCTCTCTGCGGGGCTCCGACGACGGGACGAGTGTGCGCGCGCCGTGGTTCGAGTCGGTTGCGAATTTTTCGCTTCCCTTCGGCGCTAGTTTCCAATACACTTTTAGTTGATAATAAATATTTTCTTTCATTTTTTGCATTTACACAAAAGAGTGAAAAATGTTACTTCGGGTTCGCCGGTCGAGAAAAAATCCGGGCGCCGACAAGTGAGTCGCGTTCAGTGTATTTCTGTGTGGAATAGACTAAAGGCACAGAACAGATGTGTATCTTCGAACAAATTTGAAGTTTCGAGGTGGAAGGCATTAAATTGTCACTTGGAGAACTAGATTGAAATGAATTTCCATGGGGAAATTAAAAATCATCAAAGCGTGCTACGCCGCCTTCCTATGCTCGCTGTAGACTAAAGCTTGACTTCCACCACCAGGTTCGCTAGTGTCAAACTATCAAACGAGCAGTGCTTTTCGTAACGAAGATTCACCCCCGTGCTAAAGGTTTCTGCTCCCTAGTGGAGTGGAGACGCGCGATAGAATTTTCTTTTTGGCTAGTTCTTGCGTCGAAAAGTGGTCGGTTGTTAACGGCGGTTTGTGTATATTGATCCATTGTCAAATCATATCACCAACCATAGGTGACTCCCGGACTGACAATGTACCTTACCCTACTAACAAAAAATTCCTTCCTGAGACAAACGTGGAGATGCAGCGATTCGCGGTCTTTTTAACCTTAGTAAGGTCTTGGGGTCTTTTTTGACCTTTTTAGAATTTCAATGCTCTGTAGTTTTTGTTTAACGAATCCTAGCAATCTGAAATTTTCTGACAATTATTTTTTCGCGGAAATAAACCTTTCCCAAAAATAAAAAGTTTTAAACGACCCCTAAGGGCGCTCCCATATAGCCGAGGCGGTAAACGCACGGGTATTCAGCATGACCATGCTGAGGGTGACGGGTTCGATTCCCGGTCGGTCCAGGATCTTTTCGTAAAGGAAATTTCCTTGACTTCCTTGGGCATAGAGTATCTTCGTGCCTGCCACACGATATACGCATGCAAAATGGTCATTGGCAGAGGAAGCTCTCAGTTAATAACTGTGGAAATGCTCATAGAACACTAAGCTGAGAAGCAGGCTTTGTCCCAGGAGGACGTTACGCCAAGAAGAGAGAGAGAGAAGGGCGCTCCCATAAAAAAAGTTACAAATAAGACCCTGGGGTCATTTTTGACCCCCAACTTTGAACAGCTCGCAAAAATCAGTGGCTTGTCCGATTTTGGATCTCTTTGGCTCAAATGAAAGGGCCACAAGTCCAGTTTTCAAAACCACCGGAGAAATCCGGATTTGGCCACTGTGGCCACCGGGAACCTGCTTCAACTGAAAAATGCCGCTTTAGAGACCCTAACTTTGACAGGCTATAACTTTGCAACCAAACAAGTAATCAGGACCGTCCAAGAATCGTTGGAAAGGTAGTTACGTGGACTTTGATTACAGACATTAATATTGACTAATTATTGAGAACCGGTTCCGGAAATCCGGAACATCCGAAATATTAGTTTTCATTGTTGCTATGTGCTTGAAAATCCACGAATGTATTCCCTCTATACTTTTTATTGCATAACTTCTCTGCACACTTCACTGAAATGAGAAACATATTGTTTTGGACCATTTTTGGAGGGTTTTGGGCAGGTCTGGTCAATGCTAAACGGGTTACAGGGACTCCGGAAGGTGGTCAATTGGGTAACGACTATGAACTTCGTATAGGTTTCGCTCCAAAACCCGGGGCCATATGGTTCAACCTTCTTCTGCTGCTCTTGTGATTCGAAAAGAGATTGATTGTCAACTTCTTCTTCTTCTTGGCATAACATCCCTAATAGAAAAAAGCCTGCTTCTCAAATGCTCTCTTGAGTTTTATGAGCATTTCTACTAGTATTTATTTAGAGCTTTCTCTGCTAATAATTATTTTACATATGTATATCGTGTGGCAGGTACGAAGATACTCTATGCCCAAGGGAGTAAGGATAATTTCCCTTACGATAAGTTCCTAGTCCAACCGTAAATCGAACCCGTGTCCCTCAGTATGGTCATGCTGAATGCCTTTACAGCTATGGTTATAGGGACTCCAAATGAATAGTCATATTAGTTCCACGTGATCAAAGGAGTGGAAAATGTATGGGAAAAAATCCGAAGGAACTCTTGAAGGAATTTTCGGACGACCGCTCAAAGAAATTTCATGAGAGACTACTGAACGAAATTCTAGAGATTTACTGAAGGAATTCCTGCCAGAGAGATTTATGGTAGAATCCCTAGAAGAATCATCGGTGCAATTCTTAGGACAATTCCCGTGGAAATCCTTGAGGAATTCCTGGTGGTACTGTTTTTTGCTTGTGTTTATTTTTTTTTTAATTTAAGAAATAATAAAATTATCTCTTGGAGGAATTACTGGTGTAACGCCTGGTGCATTTATTACAGAATTTCCCGGTGAAGCTCCTCAACGATTTTCGGTAGGAAATCTTAGAGGGTTTCCCGATGAAAATATTAAAAACAATCGAATAAAAATCTTTGAAGAATTCCATGTGGAGCATCCATAAAAACTTTGAACCAGAAACATATAGCATTTAGTGGAACTCCTAGATGATTTCCCGGGGAAACTCCTTTGGGTATATCTACTATAAATTCTAGGGGAATATCCAGTGTAACTATTGTAAATTCAAGAAGTATTTACGGAGGAGCTCCTAGAGGAATACACGAAGCATCTATGTTGCGGAGCTCCTACAGGTATTCACAGAAAAACTCTTGAAAGACTATCTGATGAAGCTCCCACAAAAAATCCGATTCTATTTCTAAACAAGCTTACGGTGGGAATCCAAGAAAAATAGAGTGGAACTCTGGATATTCACACAAAAAAATGCGTTATGGAGGGGGAGTGGTCCAAAAATTATAATTTAAGTATTACGTAATAACTTGATGCTGTCCAGGGAAATTTCCGAAGAAACTTTTAGAAGACTTTCCGCTGAACTTCATGCGAAAATTTTAGAGCACTATTTGGTAAAACTTGTAGAGAAATTCTCGATGGAATTCCTGCAGGAATGTACAGTGGAACTTCTACAGTAATTACTTAGTATTCTCTGCGGTACTCCTGCTAGGAATTTCTAGTGCACCTCCTATATGATTATAGATTGTAACTTCGAGAAGTATCCCCAGTGAATTATGCTTTCAAAGGAATTCCTGACAGAACTTTTCTGGGGATTAAAAGTTTATCTTCTAGAGGAAATTTACGGTGGAACACATAGAGAAGTATTTTGAGGAATTCTTGAGAAAATTCTCTTTGGAACTTTAAGAACGATTTCTGAACAGATTTTCGGTGGAACTTCGAGAATAATTCCCACATGAATTTCCGGTATAACTCTTGCCGGACTTCCCGATGCAGATTCTGGAAATAATCGATGCAACTCTTAGAGAAATTCTCTATACGAATCCCTAGTCGATTTCCTAGTGGGATCCTTGCTGTAACTCCTAGGAGAATCTCTGGTGAAAGTCTTAGAGGAGTGAATATACGGGAGTAAGCCACAGTGGATTTGCTAGCCGGATTCACGGTGGATCAACTGCTACAATTTCTGGATATTAGCGGAGGGGGCCCTACAAGTATTTATAGAGGATCTTCGAGTGAAACTTCCGGTGTAATTGGCAGTACTTCCGTTGAAACTTTGAGCAAAATTCCCAGTGAAACTCTGACAGGAACTCCTTGAGGAATTCCCAGTGGATCTACTAGAGAAATAACACTAGTTTCAACATTCTTGAACTCGGTAAGCTGATGATCATTTTTAAAGTAGAAGCATGCCCTGAGTTCGAAAACGTGAAGGAAAAAAATACAGTAGAGCGAAATTTTTTTGACTTTCCATACAAGGCTGTCGATTTGAAATCGATTTTTGTTCTATTTTTTGGTCGATGATAGAAGTTCATGACTTTCGTTTTTTTTTTGTAAACTAATGTAATTGGTGGAAGTAATAATTGAAAACATTTAGAGTGGAACTCCTAGAGAAAGTCTATTTGAAACTTCTAGGAGAATTCGTTACGGAACTCCTAGAGGATTTTCCTGAGAAACTCCTAGAGGCATTCCCGTTATTACTTTGGAAACAGTTCTTGGTTCAAAACATGACTACAGGCGAGAGACTTTCCGGGGCATCCTCTTCTAGAAGGATTGCTGGTGCAACTCCTAGAAGCATTTTCGTTGAAACTTCTAGAGCAATTCTCGCTGGAAGTACTAGAAGATGCGACTCCTGCACGTATTTGCAGTGGTACTAATACAGAAATTCGAGGTGGAACGCTTATAAGAATTTTTGTTGTAAATCCTACTGGAGTTTCGATCAGAACTCCTGAAATTTCTTGAGAATTTCCGGCTGCATTTTCTGGTGGAATTGATGGTGGGACTACTGGAAGTATTCCTTATGGAACTCCTTAACGGTTACCAATGCAACATCTAGAGCAGTGGAGCTCAGCGCATTTCGTATTTTTCGCAACATTTGATTAGAAATCTATAAAAACTGAAGAGATGTGTTACAAATTTACGGTTTATCCAACGCCTGGTGTTGTAGCTAGCTGGTTATGGAGAAACAACTCAGTTATATTTTCAATCTTTCGAGATTTGCTCGGAGGCCCGGAGGCCACACTCATTTTTGCAGAAGTTCGTCAAGTTACGAAAAGTTGCAAAACTTATTTCAGTTTAGTTACCCTGTACTACTGAATTGCCTCGATACTAAGCCTCAGTTTGAATATGTACAAATTTGCTTGTCATTGAAGTGGGTTTCGATAAGTACTAAGCGATTTTGTTGATGAATTGCGTAAAGTGCTGAGCACCATCGATCTAGAGGAATTTCTAGTGGAGCTCCTGCGGGCACTTCTAGACGAATAATGGATGGAGCTTCATGAGAGGTTCTCGTTTGAACTCCGTGAGGAATTCCTGGTGGAAATTCTGCCGGAAATCCTAGTGAAGCTCCTCGTGGGAGCTCCCGAAGGATTTTTGTTTTATTTTCACCAGAGATGGAAAAAGCCACTGGAATAGAGCAATTTTCAACAATCCTTCCTCCAACAGACATGAAACCTCCTCATTACTTCATCTTAGTATTTTATAATTTGCAATAACAAATTTCGAGTTCATTTCCAGTGAGAGTACATTTTGTTTTTTGGAAGTTAGATTGCTACATCAACAATAAGGTGGATACATATTTCATTTTGACTTTTTGTCTCCCCCCCCTTCAAAAATTTTTGGTATGATTTTGCATTTTGAGGGGGCAGATTAAAAAATATTTATCAAAATATCGGGTCTTGCTAAACATTCTGTAACAAATCCGATGAGTTTTCAATTTTTTCCAGATTAAATGGTTTATTATTATTACCCCCTCGACCAGGGGGTGGGACAAAAAGTTAAATAAATATTTGTAACGGCCTAATTGTTGTTGTGAAAATACTAACCAAAATTTACAAATCTATACATTTATTGGTAATGCCTACATTTGTTGTAAAAATCTGAGAGCAATACAATATGGATTTTTCCGGTGGCCACTACGGTGACCACGTGGAACTAATATGACTATTCATTTGGGGTCCCTATAACCATAGCTGTAAAGGCATTCAGCATGACCATACTGAGGGACACGGGTTCGATTTACGGTTGGACTAGGAACTTATCGTAAGGGAAATTATCCTTACTCCCTTGGGCATAGAGTATCTTCGTACCTGCCACACGATATACATATGTAAAATAATTATTAGCAGAGAAAGCTCTAAATAAATACTAGTAGAAATGCTCATAAAACTCAAGAGAGCATTTGAGAAGCAGGCTTTTTTCCATTAGGGATGTTATGCCAAGAAGAAGAAGAAGTTGACAATCAATCTCTTTTCGAATCACAAGAGCAGCAGAAGAAGGTTGAACCATCTGGCACCGGGCTTTGGAGCGAAACCTATACGAAGTTCATTGTCGTTACCCAATTGACCACCTTCCGGAGTCCCTGTAACCCGTTTAGCATTGACCAGACCTGCCCAGAACCCTCCAAAAATGGTCCAAAACAATATGTTTCTCATTTCAGTGAAGTGTGCAGAGAAGTTATGCAATAAAAAGTATAGAGGGAATACATTCGTGGATTTTCAAGCACATAGCAACAATGAAAACTAATATTTCGGATGTTCCGGATTTCCGGAACCGGTTCTCAATAATTAGTCAATATTAATGTCTGTAATCAAAGTCCACGTAACTACCTTTCCAACGATTCTTGGACGGTCCTGATTACTTGTTTGGTTGCAAAGTTATAGCCTGTCAAAGTTAGGGTCTCTAAAGCGGCATTTTTCAGTTGAAGCAGGTTCCCGGTGGCCACAGTGGCCAAATCCGGATTTCTCCGGTGGTTTTGAAAACTAGACTTGTGGCCCTTTCATTTGAGCCAAAGAGATCCAAAATCGGACAAGCCACTGATTTTTGCGAGCTGTTCAAAGTTGGGGGTCAAAAATGACCCCAGGGTCTTATTTGTAACTTTTTTTAGGGACTAAGGAAGGTTAACAACGTTTGTCTTACTAACATTCCCTTCCATCCTCGATGACCGTAAGGACGTGGCCGGCGCCGTTATTGACCTTATTAAAGTTGAGAGCTCTCGACCTGTGTACATTGAGAATAGTAAGCTAGTCCCAAGCCCTATTCATTGGTTTCTTGTGCAATTTCGATTGCTCTGGTCAATCACGGAGTAGCAACTACGAATTGTGCGTCATCTATGCTCATGCTCATGCTCATGTGAACCTGTGATTATTGGTACAAATTCGAGCTCGATTGATTAATCTTTCGCGAAGCTAGAGCCGTTCTCGTAAAATACTATTGTTTAGACAACCAATTTTTGAACTGTCATATCTCGGAGACCAGTGAACCGAATCGAATGAAACTTTGTACGTTTATCAACAATATACAAATCAGAGAAGAAAAGGACATCTTAGAACAAACCGATTACACGAAAAGTGATAAATTTTAGGCGTGAAAAATCGACTCGATTTATTTTGTTTCTACCTATTTCGTTTCCATCGTGTCTAAACGTCAAAACAACTGCAGAGTTAAAAGTGAATTGGTAACTTTCAGGTATAATCAAAATTAATGAAAAAATGACGTCATATTAATTAATTTATTCTCTTATTTTTCGAAATTTTGGTTCATTGAGAACATATAAATTGTTGTTTCGACCACTATTGCATTAAAAAAAAAATCTTTGGTACGTCTGCCATCGTACCAAAGATTTTTTTTGTAATTGCAGGCTGCTAAGAAGGTATAATAATGTCTAGAGACAATGGAAATTCGCGATTTCGCGGAAGCCGCGAAATCCGCGAAATTGGGCTTTGGCCGCGATATTTAAAAACTCCCGCGTTTTTTAAACCAGTTGGATTTTTGCACTTGGGCCAGCGCTATCGCTGGAAATGCAATTTACTCATTTTTTGAGCTGTTCCAGTTTAGCTCAGTTTTGTGTGAATCTTACTCATTTTAAAGTAACTTTTCCTTGGCGTGTACTTCCAATAATTTCATATTTTTGGCACAAATTGACAGTTAACTTTTGACAATTTGAGTGGGTTAGAAGCAAAGGGCTGTAAGTGACAAAAACCCACTTTCGAGTAAATGAGGTTAATTTTTTAATTTTAATTTTTCATCCCATACTAAATGTATGGAGTTACAAAATTGAACCAATTTTCTACGGTTAATTGTAATTTTTCTAATCATCGTAAAAATAATCTTAAAAAAAGTTCCTGAAAGCTTGAAACTTGTAGAATTTTTTTATATGCTCAGCTCAAAATCGACAAAATGGTAACTTACACCCCTTTAATTCTGGGCCCCTCATTTGTTACTTTTTCGATGAATTTATTATTTTGTCTCACAAAACCAAATAATTTGATAAGCAAAATTGAAGTTTTATTCGACAAAATGGTCAAAAACATGGGACCACGACATTGCCGCGAAATTCACAATAGTACGCCGCGAAATTAAGGAAATTTTGCCGCGAATTTCCATTGTCCCTAATAATGTCGTTTTATCATTTTTTTTAATTATCATAATGATATTATACATTATTCCCCCACTATTGTAACCCTATTTACGGTTTTAAAAGATAGGCAACTTTGACTGTGCCCACAAAATACATTCTAATAGTTAAACACAATATTTTTGTGAATCAGTTTTTCAGTTGGTGTACATGCCTCCGAAATACTTTGCTCTTTGGTGTTAACACGGTTGAAATTTTCCGTGTAAAAAGTGTGATTTCAACCGCTAGGTGTCGCGACCAACAGCATGAAATAGTTATCAATTTCTGACTCCGGAGATGACCTTCTCTTCTCTGTACAAATGCTTCAAAAGTCTTTAAAAAAAAGGGCAGTTTTTGGACGTAGAAATAAGTTATGACGGATCGACAGTTTTTGGATCTTTTACAAAAAATGCTAGGGTATTGATTCCCTTATTAAGCATGTGGCTCCCATTTTCATCCTACGAAAGGATTGAAGCGTTGTTTGTTTTGTTTTTTTATTTTTGTATTTTTTGTTAGAAGTGAGCACGCATGAAAACAAAAACAACGGAATCAATCGCTGCCGTAATCGCTTGTTTTCAAAAAAGATAAATATGGGAGCGTGAGATTGCTGATGGAACACATATCCTATTTTTTTACATCAATGTCATTACATTTTAGTTTTGAGGTTCAAAGATTTTCTACTTCTGTTCTCAAGATATCTTTAATCAGATATGTTAGATCTCATTTGAAATAAGGAAAGAACACATTTAGTATTTTATGCAATTCAGTATCATAATTTCTATATTATACTATTCATTTCAGTATCATAATGGCCTACTTTTCCGTACCGGTTCATTATGCAACTGAAATGAGTTACATAATCAGAAATAGCTACAAAATGTTCATTATGCAACTGCTTTAAGTTCCATTATGAACATTATGCAACTCAAATGAGTTGTAGATTGAATAAAACATTGCATAAAATTGTGTATGGAACTCGTTGCAAAAATCGATTTTTTCAGCACTCTTCGTATTTATTTATCCAACTCGGCCAGCCACAGCCTCGTGCTGAAAAAAAAATCAACTTTTTGCAACTCGCTACATAAATAACTAATTTGTGTGGTGTTGTAAATTTTACTAATTTTCCTCTATATGGGTGAAAACGTTAAACCGGTATAATTTTATTCATCGTGAGAAAATAGAATATTTTATAACGTTACATCATGTATCAATATATTGTAAATGAATGGTCAAAATTTCAGACGCAGCACGCAGGGAAATTCTCACAAAAAAAGAAAATATTTGACACTTCAATTCTTTTTTAGGAAGATTTACATAAGAAACTCCTAGAGAATTCCCATAAGGAACTCTTTAAGGATTCATAGAAAGAACTCGTGGAAGTTTTCCAGAACAAACTCCAGCAGGGCTTCCAGAAGGGAATTCTTGAGAATTTTCTGAAGGAAGTCCTGGGGAATTCCCAAAACGATTTCCTGAAAATTTTCAAGAAGGAGCTGTTAGATGAAACCCAGAGGAAATCCAGAAATTTCCAAGACGACTCAGGACGGAATCCAGCAGCAGCTGTTGGAGGAATCGAAGAACGAAGTCGAGGATAAATTCTAGAAGAAAGTCCTGCATTACTCCCAGAGAGAGCTGCTGGAGTTCTAAAGGAAATAAACTACTCTACAAGAAACTGTACAATTAAAATGGACCTGAAACGCTGGGCTGAGCAGAGGGTGATATCCAATTGGATGGATGTCAAAAATTGCAATCAGTCAAAACGATTTATAACACCAAATGCTTATAAAACCAAAAAGCTCTTAGAGCTCAACAAGAGAGATCTATGTACATACACTGGTCTAGTAACTGGACACTGCCCGAGCAGGTATCACTTGAAAAATATTGGCCATATTCAGAGTGGTATCTGTCGTTTCTGTAATACGGAACGTGAAACCTCGGAACATCTGCTTTGCAGTTGTGGTGCTTTATACACGCGCAGGCAAAGATTTCTTAGTGGTTGCTTGCAACCCAGTGAGATTTCAAAACCTGGGAAGGTCTTGGAGTTTATCAATTCCATTGCACCTGACTGGGAGACGACGCGTCGTGGCAGTAGCTGATTACTTGACACATGGTAATTAGCTGGTTAGATGCGAATATCAAAACAGGACATGCCACAAAAGTTCAGCCTATTGGACGCAGTGGCTTAATTTCCTCAACAGGGGAGAAAAAAAAGGAACTCCCGGAGAAATTCCAGGACTAACACCAATAACGATTTCATGTAAACATTCCAGAAGGATTTCTTTGAAGAATCCCAGTGGGAACTATCATGGAAATCCAAAAAAGGGCGACATTCCAAAGATCCCAGCAAGAATATCTGGGAAAACCCCAGAAGGAATCCCGGAGGAATTCCTCGAGGAGTTTCAGAAGGAACGTTTGGGTGGGAAATTCCTGGATGAATTTCAAGAGATTCTCTTGGGTTAAAGCCAGCATGAATTCACCTATGAATTCCAATACCTGCTAGAACTTCTGAACTAGGAACTCAGGGATGTATATAAAAAGGGACATTTGGTTTAAGCTCAGAAGGAACACCTGGAGATATCCCAGGAGTCAGGCACTCTCATCACATTCCAAGAGATAGCTGGGCGGACTCGTATGTACAGGATCACCTCCCAGAGGAATTTCAGAAACATTATTGGAGGAATCCCAGAACGAACCCCAGGGGAAACCTAAAAGCTAGTCTTGAAAAATTCCAAGAGATTGCATAGAAATAAAAAACCCATGAGGTTACCTAGAACTATGTCAGCTGAAACTCCTAAAGAACACCGTTTAGGAATTTCTAGAGGAATCTCAGAAGAAATTCATGGAAGCATTCCTGGAGGAACTGTTAATGGAAATCCCGAAGCAGTTTTTAGAGAATCTTCCTGGTGATCTTTCCGAAGGAACTTCTGCGAAACCCTCAAGAGAAACTTATTAAGGAATGACAAGAGTTTTTCTCTACAAAATTTCAGAAAAAATCCTTGAGAAATTTCAAAGAACTCAAAAATCTAAAGATATTACTCAGAAGAATCATAGGGACAGAAAATGTTTGCACGAATCTCAAAGAGAACTCCTCTAGGAATTTCAAAAGTACTTGTTGAGAGATTATTAGAGATTTGCATAGGAGTAATTCTCGTTCAGACTGGCCCACTTTTTACACCTCGTCTTTAAAAATACTTAAAGTTTTGATTTTCTGAAAAGCCCTGCCAAAAAAGTAAGAAAAATGCGTTTGATTACTCAAATTGATGTACCCCTCGTTAGTTAGAGCCGCAACATTTTTTGCAGACCCCTTGATTTTAATCAAATGTTAGCTCATTTAAACCGTTATCACTCGAAATTTTCTTTGAAAACCACCTCAAAACGAAATATTGTTGAAAAGAGGAAAGATATAGCTAAATAGTAGCAGTTATACATGGAGATGAACCAGCATCGGGCTGAAATTCTCCCTAATAAAGACAATAATAATTATAATAATACAGTTATACATATAAAGTTGGGTCGGCCATATTGATGTTGGCCGCCATCTTGGATTTTTATACCAAAACTTTTCTTTCGTCATGTTGGCAACCACCGATTTTCAAAATTTTTGCATCAATTGATAGCTGAGACATTTATACACAACATATAAAAAATTGAGCTGTCTTTTTCTCCTTTCAAAAGTTATGTAAATCATGTCACTTTTGCGCACTTTACCAGGTGCCGGTCGTTTACATAAATGCAGCGTTATTTCGCAGTAATTACGAACACGAATTCAAATTCTTAACCCACTAATAGAAAGCTGAAGGCTTAAGCTTTATAAAACACTAAAAAAGTTATAAAAGCAATGTCCGCATCATTCAGAGAGAAACAGTCAAAAACGGAAACGAACCTCCAATTTTCCCAGATTATGCTGCAAGTGTGTATGTGTATACATGCAGGCGTAAACTCTGATGCTGTTGCATGTCGTTGCCGGTGCGCATGGAAATGTATGGAGAAAACGTGGCTTGATTTACAAAACTGCAGCTAACTTTTGATAGGAAAAAAATACATTTCTAATTTTTTGATATGTTATGTATATGTATAAATGTCTGAGCTTTCAATTGACACAAAAATTTCGAAAATCGGTGGTTGCTATCATGGTGAAAATAAAGTTTTGGTATAAAAAATCAGGGTTGCGACCATTCATTTACAAAGATTTACATTCATTTGTTATTATCTCAGTTCAGAAGCATGCTATCGAAAAACAATGTATGGATGAATTTAACCTTGCAGTTTTATCTGAAAGTTTGCCGAATAACATTGGGGTCGCACACGCATACCAAAGTCGTGAGCGAGCTGTGAAGGCAACTTTCCACAGCGTGAATGAAATTTACATTCACCGCGTGGAGAGTTGCCCTCACAGCTCGCTCACGACTTTGGTATACGTTTGCGACCCCAATGTTATTCGGCAAACTTTTAGATAAAATTACAAGGTTAAATTCATCCATACATTGTTTTTCGATAGCATGCTTCTGAACTGAGATAAAAGCAAATGAATGTAAATCTTTGCAAATGAATGGTCGCAACCTTGTAAAAAATCAAGATGGCGGCCGATCAATATGGCCGACCCAACTTTTTATAAATGTAAATAGTAGCTCTATATCTTTCCTCTTTTCAACAACATTTCGTTTTGAGGTGGTTTTTGAAGAAACTTTCGAGTGATAACGTTTTGAATGAGCCACCATTTGAGCAAAATCGAAGGATCTGCAAAAATTGTTGTGCCTCTAACTAACGGGGGGTCCATCAAATTGAGTAACCAAATGCTTTTTCTTTACTTTTTTGGCGAGGACTTTCAGAAAATCGCCAACTTAAGCATTTTTAAAGACAAGGTGCAAATACCTAGTGGGCCGGTCTCAGCGAGAGTTACTCCTATGTAAAGTAGCTAGCCCTATTCAAAAATTCAAATCAATTGATTAGAAATTGTGTTAGTTATAGCAGAAAGTACCCAAAAAGGTCCCTCCGTCCAAATGATCCCAGACTGTACAGTCATTGCACAATTATGGGTCACACACAATTATTAGTCACTTTTCACTTTGATAGATAAATACTTATTAATTGCAAGTTTTTGTTAGCTATCATTATTTTTCGTTCATAAGTTGATTTGTTTTGTGTCACTATACGTATCGCACACGGGCTAATACATAAAAAATACATATTTTCAATATTCTTTTGTTCGGCGCAAAACTAGCTGTCAAAGTAACGCTTCGATTGTGAATAACGGACAGTGCGTGCGCTGCATTCGTAAGCTCTGTAAAAGCGAGATTGAGTGATTTTCATGTGCGAAATGGTATCGTCACCAGAACAAAGGTATAATTTACGTTCTTAGTGTAGAAATTCATGTGACTGCAGCTAATTAAAGCTTATTTCAGGCAAAATTGAAGTGACTCATTATTGTGCCAAGGAACACCGAAAATCACACAATTATGGGTCACTTTTTGTGCAGCATAATATTGACAGTTCTGCGTACATGGGCATTGCATACTTTTAGGCGTTTATCGGTGGTTGTGTTGGAGAATTTGTCCCAATTTTGAAAAATTGATTTCAAATCGTGAAAACACGCTTCGTTAAGAGGTTTGAGGCCAGTTTTGGATTCCACTATAGTTGATCTATCGAGAATAAGTGATCATTCATTGAAAAAATAGACAAAACATTATTGTTGAGCCGATTTCTCTTGAGTGACCCATAATAGGCAGCAAATTGACCCATAATTGTTACACAGCCAATTTTGACCCATTATTGTGGTTTTCATTATTCACCAACATTTTAGTAATTTTCACAGCCTAAAGTGGATTTTACAAGCATATTTTTATTTAAAACAATAAAAAGGGGTTTCAAAGAAGAGAATATAAAATAAAAATAATGAAAGTGTTATTTTTGTATGAAAAACGATTTATATTATGAAATGGTTGTTCCTTGAGTGACCCATAATTGTGCAATGAGTGTATATGATTTTCGATTGCTTATAACGAATTTGGTATTCAATGATAATTGACTTTGGCTTTTGACGACAACTACGGCATAGACAAACAGACGTAACAATGGCGAAATTTCCATGAACCACGCTTTTAACGATCATTTTTAATCTTCACAGTTGTGTCTTTCACAACCAGAGGCGCGCGCATCGTTTTTATTTGCGTTTGACGTTTAACACTAGCGCCTTCTATCGACGATATTGCACAACACAGTGTTTCGTGAAACATTTCCACCAGGTGATGGTGGTGTGAACTGAGCTATGGATTTTCACGAAAATTGTTCTAGGTGTTACGTCTGTTTGTCTGAGACTACGGTTTCATGCTTCCTTCCTACTGGTTCATATTCTATCGTATTAGTGTCAATCAGAATAACACCTAATTAGTCAAACAAATCAGTTCCGAATTCTAATCACCCTGCGCCTAGTGGACACTTTATTCTAATCGACCCACTCACGCGTCCAAACGTGCATTGACCCGCTGCAGTCAGGTTAATTGGTTTCCAGTTCAAAAAGAAGTACGAAATTGATAACGCGATGGTACTACTTCAGACTTCTGCTGAGGCAGTCAGCGTCACGTTTCAATTTCCTATAAACATTGATAGCCTGAAACCTAGTTCTGCTGGTTGAGAGTTATGGAACTGAATAAGTAGCGATATAGTAGTACTCTTTCTTCTCTGTAAGTGTAAATCTCTGGAGTAGTTCTTATCACTTGTGGAAGCCTTTATCAACAGTAAACAGCATTATTTTCCGTGTCTGTTTATCAAGATTTTGTAGGAAATGAGAATACCTCTTCACTGGATGCACGTACTTGGAGCTTATCAGTGAATAGAGTGAAATATTGCATAAATTCAAACAAATGATAAGAACGAACGGTTGCAACCTGATAACCGATCCCAGTATGTTTGAGAGCTTATCGATCAGAGATGAATTATTAAAAATCTAGTATAAAGGACTGAGTTTTCAAATCTGTAACATACGCTGTGTGAAAATACATGACACAATATACCAAGTTGAATGGGTTAAAACAATGATTTACCCAAAAAGCTTCTCAGCCTTACGCGCCTGGTCTAACCAATACCGCGAGCAATGTTTGCATCCCACATCTCTTATGTGCAGATACCGTGGAATGATGTAAAATTGTACTCATATAGCCGATGCGATAAACGCACGGGTATCCAGTTCTTAAAATTTATGACGAATATATAACCAAATAAGTTTTCTATGTTTTACGAAAGTTACCCCAAACTGAATTGAAGAATGACCTCAAAATTTTAATCTATCAACAATAATTGGTTTGCAAATAACTTTTTTCAAGATTTTTTCCGATGAATTCGGTAAAAGGCAGTTGAAAGCTAACAGAAAATAGGTTTGCTCACATCTTAAAATTTGTTACATCGAATTTCCAGCGAAACGGCTGATATTTTTTTTTAGAAAATTTTGCAACTTTTTACAAATATTTTTGTAAAAGTTGGTCATAAATTATTTTCAAAGTTTCTTTGACTTATTATCTTTCGAATGATACCTAGATTTATTAAAATCGGACGCAAATTAGCGGAGATACCCTGGTAGAGATGAATAACAAACTAGTAACTTAATAAGAATAACATATTTTTTCATCATATCAAAATTTGCAATTGTTTAGTTTTTTTTTTTTGTGAATAGCTCAGGATGACACATGCATAACAAAACATGTTATCTTGTAAAACTTGTAATTGGCGAGTTATAAGTGAATAGTATAATAACATAATAATAACAAATATTACTATGACCATAATATCAAAACCATAACACAATTTACCATTATATTAAAGTATGTTATTATTTTGACATTCTTTTTACTATTATTTTGTTATTACAATGGCAAAATCAGTTATTCTTTAGTTGTTATGCTGCCATAGAAATTTAGTTATAATTTTTGTTATTTCAACTCTTATTTCAAACAAACTAATAGCAACTTTTGCCATCCAAACATTCTATTTCAATGGTAAAATTTAATTTGCCCTTCATTTGCCATTTCGCTCTACCCGGGTATGGGCTTGAAAAATACATTTTTTGAAGGGGTGACCCCAAACTTTTGATTTCGCAGTGTATGTACTTGGTGAATTCTTGGATTTGGCAGTTTAGTCTTTTGGAAGTCTCAATGGCTAGGTTCCAAAGACTTTTTTTCGAATAAAATGCCAAATTTGTCTTCAGAACGATGGTTCTTTTTAGGCAAAGACTCGACCTAAGTCCACATTTTATCGGAGTTCGAAGTGATAATGCCTTACGGTACCACAAATACCATTCAGTAGTGCCCAGTCTGTTTTGGGGTGAATGATAAGCTTATACTAACGCGACGCCGGCGCTGCTCATCATTCATCGTTGCAAGACAATCGCGAGAATCGTCGTCGTAGTCGCGGCTTCCACCCAGTCATCGTCAATCAGTTGGTTGTGCTCTCGCAACGAGTGCAGACGCGAATTGTGGCACGCGAAGTTGGTCGTACTGCGCAGGTTAACTAGCGCATTTATTGCTGTATTAACCCAATTCAGTTCAGTTCGATTTGCATTATCGGGAATTTCCTGCCGCCAACAGTCTTATAGTGCCAAGTGAATTTTTATTAAAGAATTTCAACCTGTTATTTCTTTGAAACGCAAACACCAGGACAAGTTACAATGGCATCAAAGATGAAGAAGGAAAAGATTGGAATCATCGGAAGGTAAGTACAGCTCTCAAATGTGACATCGATATCAAACTAACAGTGAATTACAACATCTCGGTAGTTGATTCAAATTCCACTGGTCAACTGTTTCTTTCACTGCTACTCAATATGCTCTAAAAGAGGACTTTCTATCCATTATGATCTTGCATAAAAACTGGTTCCATTACATCACTGGTCCCAATTTGCCAGATTGAGAGGAACTGCATAAGTATATGCTCAATTATTAGGACTAGTGAAGGCGGTTTGAACCCGTCGTAGTTCGATGAACGTTTTAGGGGTTTTGAAAGCAGGTCAACTGTAAGCGTCGGCAGTTTGGAGTATTGAAAAAAAAACTGGATTATTTTGAAGTGCTTCAAAGACGAGATATAAATTTGATTATCTAATAATGAACCATGATGATAACATGAAATAACATTTTTTAATTTAAGAATCGATAAAATATTAACAAGGTTTGAAAAGGATTTTGTGGTCCTTAATTCAAGAAAGTGGTGGGCGTCAACACTATTTTCTGTACGCCGGACCACTGGAAAGCTCGTATAGCCGATGCTATATGCGCAACGGTATTCGTCAAGACCGTGCTGAAGGTGACGGATTCGATTCCCGGTCGGTCCAGGCACTTTTCGTAAAGAAAACTTCATGGACTTCCTTGAATATAGAGTATCTTCGTGCTCGTGCCTACCACACGATATTTACATACAAAATGGACATTGACTGAAAAAGATCTCAGTTAATAACTGTGGAACTGCTCGTAGAACATTAAGCTGAGAAGTAAGCTTTCTCCCAGTTGAAACGTTATGCCGAAAAGAAAAAGGAGAAGAACCACTCGGAAAGTCTACTGATTCATCACAAATATCGGCAAATATTGTTTTCGCGCAGAATAATTAGTACTCCGAAATTTTCTCCAGGAGTTTCATCAGCAACTTCTCAAAGATTTCCTGCAACAATGCCTCCAGGTCCAGAGGTTTCTCCGGATAAAGTCATGATCTAGAAATTCCTCCAAGAGTTTCTTCAGGAATTTATCCAGGAGTTTCGAATTCCGAGCATATTTCTCCAACAGTTCCAGAGGATTCTCTGGAGCAATTCCTAGAGAAACTCTTGGAAGAATTCCCAGAATAATTGCATGAGAATCTAACGGAGGAATTCCGGCATGAAATTTTGCAGGAATTTCTGAAAGAACTCTTAAAGTGCTTCCCAGTAAAACACAAAGTGAAAAATTTCGCTGATACCAACCCGTGTGGTCAATTATGATGCTAAACATACTCTACTCAGGGGCTGTCCATTAATTATGTAAGGGAATTTTTGCGATTTCCCGTTACCCCTTCCCCCCTTCGTAAGATTTTTTGTATGAAACCACAAATATTTTTGTATGGCGCGTAAGATTTCTTAAACCCCCCCTCCCTCCATAAACCCTTACGTAATTAATGGACAGCCCCTTACATATATACAGGTGGGTAAATTATTGGTTAAATTAGGAAAAACACAGATTAGGTCAAGCTTGCTATTTGGTGAAAACATTCCCAATATGATGCGATTCGCATTCGACAACGAATACGTTTTCACCCTTTCTCGCTTTATCAAACCAACCTCCCGTACGAATAGCAAACGAACAGACTCGACGCTGATTAGCATTGTTGGCTGCTCCTTTTCGCCGTTGAGCTGTTGCGTTCCAGCCAAGCCTGTCTTTTCATCGCTGAGCAGTGCACAGTGGTCTACGAACCAGATTAACGATGAAAGATGCATTCAACGCCTTCAAATGAGCTTTTAGGTAAATATGGTCTTCTGCAAAGTTGTCCCTAATAATAAGGCCCTCTTTCCAATTTGCATAAAAATTAGGGTGGTCCATATTTTCAAAGAAATTGGTAAGCAAACTTTTTTATTTGCAAGAATAACTATATACATTCTTCGGGAAATATTTTTCCCAAAATGTAGAGGCAGATTCATTATTTGGGAATTATTTATTTCCATAAATCATATAACTATATTACTCCAGATGCTTTTGAATACTCACTGGAACTCCCGCGAGAATTTCAATTGATAGTTTAACTGGAAACTACGAATACTCAAAATTCTCGAGAATTTGCTGAACCAGGAGTTTTACCAGGGACTTATGCTAAAGCTTCACCAAAAAGGGGGTTTCCCGATAACTTACTCCAGTTTTCTCCAAACATTTCTATTCACAAGTTCAACAAATGAGTACATCCAAGAGCTTCATGAAAAGCAACAGAAATCTTTCAAACAAAATATTAGAAATACTTTTATGAACTACAACAGGTGTGCTTTGAGGAATTCCGTCAGATACTAAGAACCCCTTTAAATATTATTTCAATTGTTTTTCACTAACTATTTTTAAATTGTAAGAATTACTCATCCAGTTTTTCATAATTTTTAATTTTAATTTATTGTTGGGACAATTCATTCATTCATTAAAATTTTTTATCAGCATCCTGTCCAAATTTCTCAAAGACTTTTCGCTCAAATGACAAAGGCTATATCAAGTATTCTCCTAGAGATTGTACAAGGATATTTTTTTAGGAAGAAGTTTTAATTTAATTGTTATGTTTTTTTTAACTTTTGTAAGACGCTTGATGTTTTCTGGAACATCTTCTTCTTCTTCTTCTTGGCGTAACGTCCTCACTGGGACAAAGCCTGCTTCTCAGCTTAGTGTTCTATGAGCACTTCCACAGTTATTAACTGAGAGCTTCCTCTGCCAATGACCATTTTGCATGTGTATATCGTGTGGCAGGCACGAAGATACTCTATGCCCAAGGAAACCAAGGAAATTTCCTTTACGAAAAGATCCTGGACCGACCGGGAATCGAACCCGTCACCCTCAGCATGGTCATGCTGAATACCCGTGCGTTTACCGCCTCGGCTATATGGGCTATATGGGTTTTCTGGAACATGTTCAGCCTGAAATGCATAAGTGACACATGAATCTATAAATATTTGAATGTGTCTCAACCAGTATTTCCACCAGAATGTTTAGAATATCTTTGAAATTGTTCAAATTGTGATGTTAGGTAACATCTCTATGATTAACTTTAGTTGTCATGGCTCGATGACAAGATATTAATTTCCAAGAATGGTTTTTACGCCAGTTCACCCACTATGTTATATAGTTCAACAGTTGTTGGTTGCATTTCCCACAGATTCACGTACTCATGCTTCTGGAGAATGTACAAATTTTAGAATTTTGGAAATTCCCGGTGGCTAGCAACAATTCCCGAGGTTTTCCCGACTTTTTCCCGGTGGCTTCGAATTCCCGAGCTTTTCCCGGTTTTCCCGGAATTCCCGACTGGGTGGCCACCCTGGCTAGTGTTCGTGTGTTGAAATGTCACTTATCTATATAAGGTACTTCCACAGATAACATATGTTTATCCTAGAACAAAATTTCGTACTCACGAAACAGGCGGGTGCCAATAAACGTAGTCACGGTTTACTCTCTAAATCATGAGTAAGCTTTGTGTTGGTTTTTCACTCGCGAGTTGCTTCACGATGAGAATATTCACATCCCTGGTCCTGGAGGAACTTCTGGAAATAAGCTCCAAGGATAACTCCTGAAGGAATCCCTGAATCTCTCTATGGTATGCAGGAATAAATCCCGAAATAATCCCTGAGCAACTCGTCCTGGAGAAATCCTCGAATACTTATTAAGGAATCCTTGATGAAAAAAAAAACTTCTGAGAAATTCCTGAAATGCGAAATAAAAATAGAGATGCTATAAAAACTGTGAGAGGAAATCTTAGGCGAACTGATAGAAAATCTGTAAGAAAATAAAGTGATAAATCTAGACGTAATCTTCGAAGAAATGCTGGTGCATTTTTTTTTCTCGTGGATATACTTGTGGAAAAACTCAAAGGACAAATCCTGGAGGATTCCCTGATAAACTCTATCTGGAAGAATCCCTGAAACAACTCTTCGAAAAAAAGACTCCAAATAATCCCTTAAGGCGAAACTGAAAGCATTTTTTCATTTTTTTGGTTTTTCATTTTTCATTAAATAACGAAGCAATATTTTCAAAATCGGTTTTCGTACACATGTAGAGTATGGATCAGTGTATCTTCTGAATTTTTTTGTGGTGGAAAATGTTTTCCATTTTTGCAAAAACCATTTTTTTGTGAAATTTTGTTCAAAAATGGTTTTTGCAAAAACGAAAAACATTTTCTACAACAAAAAAAATCAGAAGATACCCTGATCCATACTCTACATGTGTACGAAAACCGATTTTGAAAATATTGCTTCGTTATTTAATAAAAAATCAACATTAAAAAAGTGAGGAAATGCTTCCAGTTTCGCCTTAAGGAACCTTTGAAGGAACTGCTAATGGAGGAATCTCGGGATGAGCTCCTGTTGGAGTTCTTGATGAAAATTGTGGAGGAATCCCTGATGGAACTCATAGTAGAAGCCCCTGTTAGCGCCAATTTTGTCGATGTTAGCAGATTCTTATGAGATTGGGAGTCATGTAGGATCGAACAAATAGATAGCCACATGATGCGTGACCATTTTCCATTACTTCAGGATCACTTCGGCTTTCCCGCTCGAATTTGCGTTATTGAAACGACTATAAATATCCGCCAAAGGCTCCTAAATACAATAAGTGTTTTGTGTTTCACGTCGTGCAGTAAATCAATTGACCAAGATGAACTGATCTGTGTTGTACATCTGCAGTCCAGAAGAAATACCAGTTACAGAACTTGACGATTTCACGACACCGACATCAAAGACGCTTGAATGTGCGAAAACATCCCCAATAGAGCCCTTCTTGAAGGAATCGCTGATGGAATTCTTGGAGGAATCACTAATCAACATTTTGGGGAAATCTCTGAAGAAACCACTAGTAGAGGAAGTCCTAAACTGCCCTTTTTGAAAATACCATGAAAGAAATCTTGAAGGAATCCCTGAACCAATCTTTTCTAAAGCATTGTCAGAAAAAACTCTTCCAGTAGAAAATCTCGAAAAAAAAATTATCGGAAATAACTCATTCATAAGTCATAAAGAAATGACTCACAGAAACTTTGTAGAAATTCCTGAACGAAATCTTGGAGGATTTTTTTATGCAATTCTTAGAAAAACTTCTGTAGGAACTTCTGAAAAAAAAACTTCAAGAATTTTTTAATTTTGGGAAACCGCTACACTATAGGGCTAGGATTGCAATCTAGCGGAACTAAATTAATTACCGTAATCCGTGGTAATATTGATATTTTTTTTCGATCTTTCTCTGATAGTTTCCTTACAAAAGCAAACGTCACATGATTTACATTTTAAAACATGTTCTGGCCCTCTTAGTAGGGGAGACTGGGGAGACTTGATCCCTTTTTCTTAATTTACTTGAAACTTTAAGAAAAAAAAACACAAAACTAGATTTTTCGTACAGAATGGCAGATAAACATCTATTGCAAGTTTATACACAACAGAAGGACTTTAAATTATTGTTAATGTTTTCAAAACTGTGTTCTTATGGAGGCATGTCTTATGATGTGTTTTTCAAAACTGGGTGACACTTGATCCCCCTTTGAGCACATGGTTTATTTAAAGGGAAAATAATTCCAGAGTCTTCCTATTCATTTTCTTTTCTAATTTTCTTGTATCTTCGATGAATATGGCATGTTTGAAATTGTAAGATTTCCTTAAATTTTTAAGGATATGCCGTATTTTCAAAATGGGGAGACTTGATCCCCCTTTTCTTGGTTTGTACTAAAGTTATAATTATCTGACTCATTTTATCGTTGAATAGACTAGAATTCCAAGTAAATAGAGGCTTCCGAATAGAATTTTATTTTTCACATGTATAATGTGTGTGTAATCCTCGAGGGATCAAGTCTCCCCATGTCACTGTTGTGTATACTAGACTGAATTAATTAAAATATGATAACAACAGCCTTATTTGGAAAAATAAGTTTGAAAGTATTTTATTTAAACTATGTGCTGTGAAATTTTGACACGTTTTGGTTCAATTTTCACAAAATTATTGAGATTTTTCGGAATCGCCTAAAAGATTTCTGAAGGACTGAAAACAAACCATCAGTCGTTAAAAAATAATACAATGTACAATCGAAATCACATGTAGCCAAAACATAGTCGTTTGTCCAGGAGTAGTTTTAGAAAAAAAAATATGCTAGAAGAAAAATGTTTTTGATTTCGAGCAAATATGGGGGGAACAAGTCTCCCCAGGGATCAAGTCTCCTCAGTCTCCCCTACGTGTTAAGCTACTTTTAAAAGTGTTCCGTAACATTGAAAAACGTTTACATAAACTTTTGAATCGCATTTCTGATTTTGTTGATTTGGGATAACATTGATCACCTAAGTGAACAATGTTCGTTTGTGCTAAAATCACCTTGACTAAATTTGAGGTCTCTGATTTGGAATATGTACGTTGTCAAACTTCTTACAAGTTATGTACTCTTTTAGTTATTTTAGAATATTTTTTTTTCTAAATAATGATAAACGCCTGAAGGCAACTTAACCACTAGGCTAACTGGAGACCCTGAATGCTGTGAATGCTCGTCATACCTTAAAAACAAATGCAGTAAACAGTAGTTAAGACATTCTTTTACTCAACGTTAGTTGCTACTGGTGTTGTTGAGTAATTTGAAACAAAAACTTTTGCTTTGAGAAGGCGCCCAATGATGATTGTTCATCAAATATTCCAGTGAAAATTACTTTTACCAAGCCAGAAATATCTTTTCTTATCGATATGGTAACTGGTAACTTTCATTATGTTTGAAAATTAAATATTTTGTTTGTGGGATTTGTTTCATTTCTACTTCGCTATATTTTTTGACCGCTTTTTGCAACTTCAAATTTTAATCATCTAGTTAACCCTCTCATACATAAGCCCGCCTTTAGACGGGGTATAGTTTGAGAATTTTTGTATTTTTTTTTCTGTGGACAATCATTTTTTTATATTTTTGGCTGATGTTTAGGACTATTGTGTATATCGCAAAATGGTTTTTAGTGTCTTTTGAAGCTTATTTACAATTTTTAAAAATCATTGAAAAATTGATGTTTTAGCCACCTTTCAGTAGTCATTGTGTATTTTGTATTGAATCGCTTCAATTTACATATTTTAAATTTTTCCCAAATCATACCATCATAGTAAAATAGTTCAAATCAATACACTCTAAAATGATTTTTCCTAAAATTACACGGAAAATGAAATTTCCTATGAAAAAAAATTAGAACAAAAATATTTCAACAATAATCATAAAATCTAAAAAAATCCGTCTCCAAAATAGGCTTCCAGGAAAAATTTAAAAGTGTGGGGATGGTCAAAAATAAAAATAAGAAAAATCAAAAACCGAAATTCACAAAATCGATAATTATAAAAGAATCATCTTCCAAAACATGTTTAAATCGATTTTAGATGACGAAAAATGATATTTGAATCAAAATCAAAAATTTGGGTATTAGAGGGTTAACAGAGCCCATTTTTTTTTTAATTTTGAAAAAACATCAACAAAGTTGATATTATTTGCTTCGTTAGAATGTTTACTATAAGAGCTAAAAGAAGCTTTTTTGGTTATTGTTCTCAAATTGAAATGGCAGTCAATCGTTTGTGTATTTATAATTTCTGAAACAGTCTATATATGCCTTCATTTCTTGGACTTCGTGGCATATCTGCATGTTTGGACGTTATGCCACGGAAAAATGCGCCATAAAGCTCTGGAACATTATCGCCTCGAGCTTTATGATACTTCACAGTTCTAAAGCATCGCATGGCAGGCAGCTGGTGTTAGTATTTTTTGCCAGGGCAGAGGGAGTAGTAAAAAAATCTATTCTTGATTTTCAAATGAGTATTTCTACATCATGTCGATTTTGAATGAAAAGTAAACTGCATCGCCATCTTTCTAACCCGTCTCCATCTTTCCAGCGGACTGATTGGCAGATCATGGGCCATGCTGTTTGCCGGTGTTGGCTATCAGGTCACCATTTTCGATATCATCCCCGAGGTGGTCGAGAAAGCCCTCCAGCTGACCAAGGATGAGCTGAACAGTCTGGAACGGCAAGGATTGCTTCGAGGAACCCTTAATGCTGCTGAACAGTTCGCGTGCATTCGCGGGTCGCACAACCTGAAGGAAACCGTGGACGGTGCGTTGTTCCTGCAGGAATGCGTCCCGGAGAATTTGGATTTGAAGAAAAAGTTGTACGGCGATTTGGACAAGGTGGTAGGAAAGGATACGATTATTTCCAGTTCGACGAGCACTTTTATGCCGTCGTTGTTCAGCAAGGACTTGAACCACAAGGATCAGGTGGGATGCAACCGCAAGACGAAACTTGGTCAAACTTAATTAATAATCTTTCGATTCTTCTAGGTTCTGGTTTCTCACCCAGTGAATCCCCCATACTACGTTCCTTTGGTGGAAATTGTGCCAGCTCCTTGGACAAGACCAGAATTTACGGCCAAAACTCGGGAACTGATGACGGAAATCGGTCAGAAACCCGTTACGCTGTCCCGAGAAATTGAAGGCTTCGCCCTGAACCGCATCCAGTATGCCATTCTGAATGAAACGTGGCGCCTGGTGGCGGACGGTATCTTGAGCGTCAAGGACATCGACAGTGTCATGTCCGATGGGCTGGGAATGCGCTACGCCTTCCTGGGTCCGCTGGAAACGGCCCACCTGAATGCCGAGGGAATGCTCAGCTATTGCGATCGGTATTGTAACACCATATACGCCGTGAGTCAGACGATGGGAGCCACTCCGAGAATGGAGGGACCGGTGGCGCAGCAGGTGGCCAAGGAACTTGAAGAGATGGTACCACTGGATCAGCTACCCGAGAGACGAGCCTGGCGAGATGCTTGCTTGACCAAGCTGGCTCAGTTGAAGAAAACTATTTGAGCCGTTGGATGAGAGTGATGAACTAAATACGTACTATTCTAAGTTGTGTTCTTGTTGTATATCACATCCGAATTGCTTGAGAATCATTTAATGATATCCTCGAAGTTGATTATATTAAGGACTGTTCATTAAAGAAAGTGGACACCTGTTTTTCAATAGAAAATATTTATTTTCGAACAAATTCATAAGTTTGTTTTTTATTTAATACAATCAACATACATGTGGCCGAATTCACGAGAGTTTGAACATTTATTTCGCATTTCTGAAGAACGCTCGGACTTTCCTCTTGATACCTCCCATTAGATTCTGCACAACTTTCTCCGTAACATTTCGTTGTGCCGCAGACCAAATTTTCTTGAAGTAATCAACAGAGCTTACTTCTCTTCAATCTTTCTTGAGATGCCGCTTAATTATTGTCCAGTATCTTTTCACATGACGCAGTTCAGGGAAGTTTGGTGGATTTTGCCATTTTTCGACAAAATCGACTTTTTCCGTCTTGAGCATCTCTAGTGTATTAGAAACGTAATGAGCGGATGCCAGATCCGGCCAAAACAATGGAGGATCCGTATGTTTTCGATAGATGGGTAGAAGTCGTTTTTTGATGCATTCCTTTATGTTATTTTCACCGTTGATTGTTCCTGTTGTGAAGTACAAAGAACTGTTTAAGTCGCATAAACAACTGACTTGCCACACCTAAAACTTTTTTCCAAATTTTCGGTTCTGATGTACCCTACATCATCCAACACATCTGTTCCCTGCTCAGCGTTGAAAAATTGCGGTACCGGAAGTGTAATAGTATGCCAATTCTCAAAACGACAACTTTTTGGAACACCATTTGTGCAGAATTTATCTGCTAGTCGCTAAGCTAATCCAACCTATCGCTCAAAATTTCTCACTTTTTTCGTTTTCTTTGAATGTGTTGCCGAAGTAAACAATGTTTTTACACACTGAGCAAAAATTCACAATTTTTTGTTGAGTTTTAACTCTAAACTATTGGTAAACAGATGTCCACTTTCTTTAATGAACAGTTTTTATATGTTATGTGAAGAAACTCCTAAAAAATACATTTCAAATATGCAGCTCTAACACGTTGAAGTTGAGTTTGTATGAGTTAACAACTAGAAACTTGTTCGAGCTGCCTCGAATATTTAAAACAATACATAAGAAAACAACTGACTTTCGACAAGCCAAAACATCTTCTGAAAAAGTATACCTATTTACATTGCTTAATCTGGCTTTGTGGACCTTTCCAACGTGTCTGAGCTCTATTTTCGATTAAGTCCACCATATTATTGGATTAAAAAATGTTTCGTCGGATACTAGATACTAAGGCCTTCAGCTATTGATTAATCGGCAAAATTTTCTTTCAGATAGTGAAAATGAGACTCAACGAACATCTCAAAATTGTCGGGAATAACGTGATACTTGTGCCGTATGAAAGCAAGCACGTGCCAAAGTATCACGAATGGATGAAAAGCCCAGAACTTCAGGAGCTCACCGCGTCAGAACCACTATCCCTGGAAGAGGAATACCAGATGCAGAAATCCTGGCGAGAGGATGATGATAGTGCGTACCTAATGGCTTTCTTTCAGTATCTACAGACTGCAAACACATTCGCCCATCTCCCGATTTCTTTTTTTTTAGAATGCACATTCCTAATCCTGGATAAAGCCGAGTACGATGGAAGTGGAGACGAGATAGCTGCGTTGATCGGTGATACCAATATATTTCTACAGCCGAACGATTCCGAGGAGGACGACGATGGCCTCAAAACCGGAGAAATAGAAATCATGATCGCGGAACCGCTAGCCCGAGGGAAACGTTACGGATGGGAATCGACACTGCTGATGCTCCTCTACGGCATCAAACATCTGAACCTGCGGCGATACAAGGCAATCACCAAGGACACCAACGACAAATCTATGCAAATGTTCACCAAGATGGCATTCCGGGAGGTGAAACGAGTTCCGGTGTTCCAAGAAGTTACCTTCGAAAAACGAATCGACGACGAATGGGTCAGCTGGATCGAACGGGAGATTTCTTTCGCGATTGAACCGTACCCTAGCTAGGCCGTGCGGATATACTTTTCTTGCATTACAGATGTTTTTTATTGTTTTTTTAATTCTAATAGATCGAATTCTGTTCTTTTAGTCTTTATGATTTCCTCACACTAATTTCCACCTCGGCTGTTCCTTTTTTTAGTCTCTTATTTTCTTACGATCAACTGATTTCCTTCGTCTAAACCTAATCAGAGCTATTATCTCCTTTCTTATGTGTCATTCGGATTCACATCTACCCTTACTACTACTGCTACTTACTAATTGGTTGATGGGGCAGTGCGCACAAATGGTTCTGTACTCTCATTCTACATTAGCTATATTTGGCAGATTTTTTTTTTATTCAATTCTTACTTTTTGCTTCACTCCTTCCCGCTTCTTTTTTATTATAATTTAATTCGATTTAGCTTCACTAACATTACATACACAAGAAAAGATGTTTAAACTATTAGATTGCATTTTTCCCTCAGATAAAGGCGACAGCTGAGGCGTCGTCCAAAAGTTACGTAAAGATCGGATGGAGAAAAGATATCCGCCCGAGCGGTATGCAACTTATTGATGCCACAAGCTAGAATACTAGTTTAGAGAAACAGATTAGAATGAAAACTGTTTTTTTTTCTTCAGGAAAGAATAAAGAAACGACAGCTGAGTCGCCAAAAGATTCTACAATATGTTTACTTTGAGCAATAGTAGGAAAGAACTATTTAAATAAAAGTTTACAAAACGAGACTTTATCTCTGGTAGCATAAATTAACTAAGTTTCGGTCATACATAGTTTAGTTAAACACAGCCATCTCTATAAAGAGATGCACATTTATGTGTGTATGTTGTCACTTTTGTGTTTTTCTTTTCAATTTATTTAATTCATATATTTGTTTCGTCTATCTAATTGTTATCGCCTAGGAAAATTGTAATGTTTTAATGGTTTTAATGCTTCTTCAAGTTTATGTTTCTATGTGTAGGTCACTATAACAAACATTAGCTTTTACGTCCGGTGATGATAGTGATACTTATTATTTTAAATGAACTTCTCAGTTTCTTCGCTTTTTTCATTAGTTACGATTTTCACGTCATTAGAAATATCCTCCGAAATTGATGAAACTCAAAAATAACCTGCAAGTATGGAGAAATGACCTTTCCTGCTTTATGATCAGCCCTGTAGAATAGTGTGTCTCTATTGAATGCGAGATTTCATTTCATTCGTTCAAACTTATATTGCAGGCGACTCATTCAAAAATTCTTTCCAAATCGAAAATCTTTCAAAATTATTTCGTGAATAACAATAGAAATCTCTTTCCGGGGTTTCTCCTGGATGATTTTCCGTGATTTCCAGAGGTTCTTGTGGGATTTCTTTTTGAGTTACGCAACTCCGAGATTTCTCCTAGGTTAGATTTTTCTGGATACTTCCCTAAGTTCCTTGCTGAATTTTATAGAGACGAGCCAGCCAAGGGCTGAAAGTCTCTTTAATAAAGACAAATCAATCAATCAGTTGCTGGGTTTTCCCAAAAGTTTGTCTCGGAATTTCTCAAAAGCATTTTACTGGATTTTTTCAAGAAATTTTTCCAGAGTTTGCCATGGAGCTCTTTCTAACATGTCTGCAGGAGTTATTCCTAAGATAGCTTTCAAAGTTTTTAGGTATTTCCCGAAATTTATCCCTAGATTTCTTCTCAAGTTTGTCCAGAGAATTCTGCACAAGTTCTTACTGACAATTATCATGGAGATATTTCCGGGATTTTTGCAGAAGTTCCTAATGATATTCCACACAAAGCTCCTCCCGGGATATCTTCCAGAGGTTTGCAGGATGTTTCCCAGAGCATATCTTGCGGTAGTTCGTCTAAGATTTAACTTCAAGGATTCCTCTGAACTTCCTCCCGGGATCTGTACCGAGGTTCGTCTAATGATTTCTCGTGATTTGTCTAATAGTTCCTGCTAGGATATCTCCAATAGCTCTCCTGAAGTACCTCGTGAGACTTCACTCGGAACTACTTCTCACGAAGCTCCTTCTAGGATTTTTTGTGCAGGTTTTCTCGGAAACATACTTAAGGAATTCCTCGTAAGAAATTGGATGATTCCTCCAGAAAATTTTCCTGAGATAGTTAAGGAATTCCAGCAGGAATTTCAGAAGAAATTATTACAGAAATCTCAAATAGTACTCTGAAGTTACGGAGGGAAATGACGAATTCCGAGAAAACAATTAAGTACGATTCCGGGAGGAACTCTGCTTGCAAAATTTCTCTTAGAGTTAAGCGATTCCTCACGAGATTCCATCACGGAAAGTTAGAAGTTTTCCCATATTCATAGTCCCATCTTTGCTGGACTTCCCATGCAAATGGGACAGATATGCGGCAGTATAGTTCCTCCATTGTTTTTTACAGAGATGTTTCTCAAAATTCTTACGGGGTTCATACTGAAGTTTCTCCGAAATTATTGCAGGAGTTTTTCAAGGAATTTCAAGGAAGAGTGTTTCCTAAGAGTTGGTGTCGGGATTTCTGCAGGTGTTTCCGCAGATGTTTCTGATGTAGGTCTTCCCTGGATTTCTATGATCTTACTTGGAGTTGTTTCCGGAATTACTTCCAGTTGCATTCCGTGATTTTTCTCGGAGTGCTTTCCGAAAGCAATCCGATAGATTAGAAGTTTTTCCGGGAATCTCATCAGCCTTTCTCCGGGGATCTCTACCGCAGTCCTAAAGGGGATTTCCCCAACAGTTATCCTAAAGTTCCTCGAAAGGCATTGCTCGAAGTTCCTTGCGATAGTTAGCCCTGGTGGAATGCTGTGAGGGACTCCACGAGAAAACTACGGGAGAAAATCTATGATGAATTCTGTGAAAACTTCTCAGAGAAATTCTGGCAGGAACTTCAGTAGCAATTCAAGAAAAACCTCTAATAGAAATTACGGCAAAAAATCCGAACAAATTCTGCATCAACCTCGAAAGGATTGAAATCCTGAGAGCACTTGTAGGAAAACATAAATCGAGAGAAACTTTCTATACAAATCTCGACAGAAATTCTTCTCTAGATTTCTTTTAGAGGATCTTCCAATGTTTGTCCCAGAGTTTTTCGTGAGTATTCTCCTGTGTTCCTAAAAAAATGTGTATTTTCTCAGAGATGCTTGCGAAATTTCTCTTGGAGTTGAGGGATTCTTCACGAGGCTTATCATGGGAGGTTAAAAGTTTTCCCATTATCCATACTAAGTTGCTACCTTGTTTTCACAGATTTTTTTTTCTGGATTTGTCTCAGAGGTTCTTCTGAGATTCATACTAGAGTTCCTCCAAAATTAATGAGGGAGTTTCTCCCGGAAATTCTTTCAGTGTGTTTCTATGTTCCCTTTTACTGAGTTTTCTGTTGAACTTTCTCCCAAGATTTCTTCCTGAGTTGGTGTCGGGATTTCTGCAAGCGTTCCCGCTGATGTTTCTCATGGAGTTCCTCCCAAGTTTTCTGTGATTTTACATGGAGTTCTTCCCGGAATTATTTCCAGTTGTACGCCGTGATTTTTCTCGGCGTTCTATCCAGAACCAATCCGATGATCATTCTGTGGTTTATCTTGGATTTTTTTTTTTCGGAATTCTTCTTGTACTTCCTCCTGGTATCTCTACCGTAGTTGTACTTGTGCTTTTTTCCAGTAGCTTTTCTGAAACTCATCATGAGACTTCTCTTGCAGATCCTACCGGGATTTCTCTTACCATTTCTCTGAGAAGTGGTCATCCTGGGATTTCTCCAATAGTTCTCCTAAAGTTTCTCGTGAGAATATACTCGGAATTCCTTGTGAATTTTTTTACGGAGCTCCTTACGGAAGTTTTCATGCAGTTTTACCTTCTGGGATAATTTCAGGAATTGCTTGCGAGGACTTAGAGGATCCTCTCTGGATTTAAGAGAAATCATGGTATGGAACCAAGATGAAACACCAAGAAAAAATTGAACTAAATTCTAGTGGAATCCACGGGGAGTTCTAAGAGGTTAGAGTAGTTCCGTGAATTCTACAATCTCATGCAGAATTTCGAAAGAACTTTCTAAGTTCAAGTCTCGGAAGGAATTCCGATAGAAATCCCATGAGTAACCACGGAAATATCTTAATAAAAACTGCGGAATATCACAAGAAAACCTGAAATTCATCATGAGACTTCACACGGAGTTCCTTCCGAGATTTCTCACGGAGTTCGTTTTCTCCAAAAGTCCCTCTAAAGTTCCTTATGAGACTTTCCTCGGAGTTCCTATGGACATTTCTTGCGGAGTTCCTGAAGCTTTTCTCGGTGTATCTCCTAGAAAAAAATCATGAATTCCTTGTGAGGACTTAGAGAATTCCTCTGTGAATTTTAAAGAAGTCATGGTAGGAAACCCAGATGAAATGCCAGGAAATTTTGAATTAAATCCTAGTAGAATACGCGATCAACCCCATGGGCTTGGAGGAGTTCCGGGAGGAACTTTTGGTGAAATCTTAAGCCAAACTCCGGTAAAAATTACACACTGCTTAAGGTATCATGATGCAACACTGCGCTTTCAAACAAATCATCGACTTTTTGCTTTTCAATGATTGTTTGCCTCGCGTTTTTGAAGTGATAAAAACTGATAATTCTGCAGTAACGCAGCTGAAAAAGTATCATCGCAATCACTGCTAGTAAGCATATGGTATGATAGTTTTTCATTCGAATTCGCTTTCGTGGCTGATAATTATCACTTTGAAATCTCAAGCCTTATATCCAACATGGCTGCCGATGCTGATGATGCCGTAAGAAGCCTTAATTTCGAGAAACTTTTTCGGAATCTCGGAAGAAACTCCTGGAGAAATCCTTAGAGAATCCCTTGAAGAATTCCCAAGAAAAACGGTGAGACTTTCCGCGAAAACTTCTAGAATTAATCCCGGAATGAAATATAAAAGAAGTTTTCCACGGGCTCGGGCAAACACACGGGCGTAGCCAAAAAAAGCTGGCTAAACCCGTGAGGATAGCCGAGGCCCGTGGCTACACGTTCATTTCTTAAGTGGATGGTCATGGGGTCGATCCTATGCTCTAACGGACCATGGATATCGGCTAACGGCAACTCATAATGGAAATGGACCCCCAATCGGACTGGAAAAGGAACAAAGAGCCACATATGATCATCCTCGTGCTCATCATTCTAGCATGGACATGGTAGAAAAGTGACTTCAGCGCAAAGGAAACCAGTTTGATATTGTAGAATTGAATACATTTAGACGCTGTAAGTGCAGCTACCAGTTGGAATCGCTCACGCAGTGCCTAGTGGTTGAGTCGTTGAAGAATAAAAGATGTAAGCCCGTGAGGAGACATTTTGGAGGAAATCCGGAAGGAACCCCTTTAGAAATCTATAGGAAAAAACACGAAAAAAGCTTCTGTATGAATCCCAAGCATAATTCCATCAGAATTTTCAAGAGAAACTCTATTAATTAAGGATTCCGCGATAATCTCGGGGGGAATTGGGAGCAAATCCGAAAATCTCTTAAGAAAAATTCGGGGAAGGAACTTCGAATCTTCAAACGAAATCCTGAAAGAAACTCTTCCAGAACTTTTGTTTCGGAATGAATGAAAGGAGGACGTAAGGAACAAATTCAGCGGTAAACTTCTGCAGGCGACTCGGAATGGACTCCTGTAGAAAACCTGCAAGAACATCTGGGAAAAAAATCCCTGGGAGAACTCTGAAACAAATCCCTCGAAAAAATATGAGAGAAATTTCGAAATATAGTACTGAAGAAACACAATGGAATCGACAAATCTTGGGAGAAACTCTTAGAGAAAATTAAAGAGGCCCTTCCAAGAAAAAAAAATCCGAGATAAAATCAAAGCGGAACTCTAGTAAGAATCCCGGGAGGCATTCCTGATGGAATCCGTGAGAGGGATTCCGCAAGTCGCAAAAACATTCCAAGTATGAATCACGGCAGAAAGTCACGAAAATTTCAGAAGGAATTCAAGGAAGGATTTCTTAACAAAAACTCGGAAGGAAGTCCATGAAATTCTCAGAAGCAATTCCATGGTAAGAATCTACAAACGGCTTGGTAGAATGTCTGGGAAAAAATCACAGGAAACACTAAAAGAAATTCCCTGAAAATATCTGGGAGAATTTTTGGAAGATACTTCTGAAGCAATCCCAGGAGAAAACCTGAGAAGTCACGGTAGTAACTCCAGGAGAGATCTTGAGAGGAACGCTGGTATAATATCCGAGAAGTTTTTGGACATAATCTCGGGAACTCCTATATAAAACCAAAGAGAAGCCTCCCAGGAAAAATCCCGAGATGACGAGATAAATTCAAGAAAGGCATCCCGTTAGATATTCCATGATGGAATCCGGGATAGGGATTCTGTAAGGAATCGCGGTAGAAATTCAAATAGGGATCCCGGACTTACTTCAAGGAAGAATTATCGAAATTTTAGGAGAAATACATAGGAATAGATTTGAAAGCAAAGCTCTTAAGGTGAATATATAACGAAGCCACCCCTCGAATTTTCAAGAGCACAAATCTGAAGAACCAATTGATGGATTGTGCTGAAAAGTTGATCGATTGGTCACCACCAGCGGGTGACCAATCGATCAACTTTTCAGTGTGGTGAGACATTTGGTTCTTCAGATTTGTGCTCATGAAAATTCGAGGAGTGGCTTCGTTATATATTCACCTTAAAGAATATACGAAGGAAACTCCTATGCCTGGAGGTGACAATACACTGGATTCCGTCAAAGTTCACTAGTGCCTATCGAAACCTATCGAAAGAGGATTCAATGATTCTATTGTTTCCTCCCATTTTTCATCAAGATATTTTGTTTCAGAATTTTCATCGAAACGCCAACCCGGAAGCACATTTGACAACAAAAGTTTATCCCATTATTTCAACCTTTGCATCCAATAGAACGCACCATAATCAACAGAGATTACACACACACACTTCCAAATCCCAATCGGCGAAGAAGCAAAATCACACAGATGGCAGCACAGCGAATTTTTCTTTACTCCTAAAAACTGAACTATGGACTAAACTAGTTAGGTGTATAAAGAAGGAGAGCTGCACAAACAACTTGATGCGCTTCGTTTTTTTTTTCTAGCTTATCCACAGCAACAGTTCGATTCGGTGGTAAATAATTGACTAAACAGAAAACAATGATAATACAAAACAATAAATATAATCCTAATGCATTAGACAGTATTATTAGCTTTCAGTTCCTAAAAGAAAATCAGCCTTATCGTATAAAAGTTTGTGTTTCTGTGTGGGTCCGTTCCCTAATTATGCTATTGTAGTAGTTGCTCCGTACGGATTGTAAAGATCCGCGCAGAGAAGAAAATGAAATCGTTTTTTTTTTCGTTCCGGTAGTTTATAAATTCCAGCGTGTGTAATGTTTGTTGTAGGTAGGTAAGTGATTCAATTCGCGTAATGCCGCCGAACCGGAAACCACCGGTCTCTCGTCGTGGCAGGCAAAACAGGCAGTGATTGAGTATATTCGCAGTAATCTTCGTCATTCCTATTTATAATAATTGGTATGTGTTTGAGCTGCTTCAGGATGCTGTGCTATACCTGTTGTGATTTTTACTTTTCGCTGATTGGGATTTGGAGGTCGTTTATCTTTACTAAAACTCGACTGAAAAACATATACACTTTCGCTTAATTTCTTTTTTTTTCTGACACAAGGATCATTCAATAAGTTATCAAGGTATGTCGTCTAACAGTGTTATAGCAATATGCACACGCTTCGGAAACGATCCTTTGGGTTAAATTACATTCTCTCTTATTCATAAATTAAACGATACACATTTTCACAAAAGGAGGTGTCGTCACTTCAAAGTGCGTCAGATGTCAGATGCATACTTTCTTATCGTTGTTAATTGCGTGTGTTTTAGGATGGATCATCATGACTGATCATTTTAACAAAATCAAAGCTTTTTTGCTATTTGGAGTTAGTGGCCGTACAGTCACAAATTTTGTTCTTGTACCAATACACCGAACTCGCCGAATATTCGTCCATTCGAGAACCATGAAAACCTAAATATCTAGAACCTGTTGGCTTTGAAGAAACAATAAAACTACTGTTACACAACATTGTTTTAGATTCCATGGTGAATTCATTCAGGAATTCAATCAGAAATCAGGTAAAATCTTTCTTTATAATTCTCAGTAAAACATCTAAAGCAGTTGCTGACAAGCTCAAATGGAGAAATGCTTACAAGAAGTTCAAGCACTTTTTTTCTTTAAACTTTAGAAATCCGAATGACCTTATGCCAAATGTCTTTATGGCAAACAGGGATGCCGTATATACAGACTCATCTGTATTATACAGATTTTTGAGCATCCGTACAGATTTCTCATAGGTATTTTAGGATCTATACCATTTGGTATAAGAAGGATAGTCCTCGATCATGTATGCCAAAAGTTCAATATGCGTCCGTCTCTCGGTGTTCTAAAAAAATATGTATGTACCAAGTATTTCTAATTCCAAACATGGAAAAGTTTCGATTTCTAGTAAGACAGTCAACTTTACAACTTTAGTTTCTTTCAACAGTGACAATCCATCCTATTGAGGTGGTTTTTAAGCACTTCTGGATTCATTTGAGATGAAGACAGTTATGCAACAAGTATCTTGTCGATTATGTTGAGTTACACAGCAAACTACTAACAAACAAAGTATGCATCCTTGTTACATATGTGTGTTTGTTGGCTTATTTCTTACAAGCCGATGCTTGCTGACGTAATTGGTTATTCGTAATGTTACACAATAGTGATTACTAAAACTTAATCATAAATAGATACAGATAAAGCGAATCAATCGGTTATTACCTGCCGGTGAAGATATTTATCGAGTTGGTACCACCGCGCTTCCGGATCAGTCGCGCCGATACTGAAATAGCAGAAACAATATCGTAGTTAGAATTGCAAACCGAGCTTCTTCAACCCCATTTCCAACTTACTCGAACTGTCCTGCGGACTCAAAGGTCGCTCGAGCACCTTCTGGATCACGGTCATCCACTCGTCGCGGTCCTGCTCGCTGTGCGACGACAGGTTATACGTCCGTTCCGGTGTGAACAGCGTAAAACTAAAGCCCTGATCCTTGGCGCCGACCGGTGCCCCTATCCGTACGCTGTACCCATCCAGGTGGTTGCCGAGGAAAATCTCCCCCTTCGGGTTGGCATCCAGCGGGTCGTCGTGGTACATGAGCTTCCGGTCGTCCAGCGTGAACCATCGCCGCTTGTAGCTGTCGGTCGTTCGGGGTCCCGTCTTGAGGAGCCAGCCCTCCCGGGCGAAATCGTGCGTTAGGTAATCGACCAGATCGCTTTCCGATGCGCTGGGGTACGCAATCTGCAACCGGTGGAGCTTGGCACAGCGGATCGCCATGTACCAATTGTTGATCTCCTTTGGGTCGTCGTGATAGACGTAGATATGCCGCGTTGTGCCGTCCTTCATGAACGTCAATTGCAGCGAGTTGGGGTTACCGATCTTGGCCGGTGCAAATACCACGTTCAATTCGGAAATTCTTAGGATTGCCTTTGGTTCACGTTTCTCTTTGACAAAGTAACGAAGCGTATCGTCCGCCTCAGACAGGATGAATTTGCGCAGCTGGTAACGACTGTCCTCCTTGCCACGTTTCATCAGGAAACCTTCCATGTGGCCGGATGTGTAGGCGGGTCGATCGTTCAGGCAGAACTCTAGCCGTTCGTATTTGGCGCGAATCCACTGCTCTGTGAGGACTCTGCAAGAAGAACAAGAAAGGACCGCAATTATAAAGCTGTACCATACTAGAACGCATCGAAACTTACTGTGGATCGTTTTCCCGGGGCCTTCGATAGCAGGCGGGAACGCGCATTTCGTACTTTTGCTTCGAGACTCGATTGCCCACCTCGATCATCCGTTCTAACTGGCTGTCCTCCCATTTGTCCAGCTTTAGGTGTTTGACTTTGGATATGTGGGCGCCCATATTTCGGTGCACGGCACAGCACCGTGTGCAGAGAAAGATTCCGATGTTGTACGAAGCCCATTCTGGACCTGATGAGGAGAATAAAAATATGCACAATTAATCATAACCCCAAATAAGTGTGGATCGGAAAGATATGCGGAGATTTTACACAACTGTAGTATCAATCAAATTTCAAAATTTCGCTCAAGATAAAAATGTTGAGCATTGAATTGCAACAGTTAAAATTTTCAAACTTAACTATCAATTTTCCCTTCCCCACCCAACCATCTGGCAACACTGACCCATTCATCACCAGCGCGATAGCATGCACAGCACAGACATAACTGTTTTGATCACAGCCGGCCACCCACACGAACAGACTTGTTGTTGTTATTCTATATGCTGCAATCGAGCGAAGGTCTCCCGTTTTGACGCACTTAGGTATCGTCTGTCTGATGATGATAGCCGCCCGTCGCTAGCTGGCTGCCTAGCTGACGAAATTGGCTGGAAAAAGTTTGTTGATGATCAGTGTTCGCGAGAAAAACAGCTCCCTCGCTTTTTTGTTCCTCATTAGAAACCCTCACCCCCTCAGCTTTTGCGTATTGAACTTCTCTACAGTAAATTGATAAACTGCGCATCTTCCAAGTATCCAAAGTGCAATGCGTGCGCCCCGTCCCGTCGTCAGTCAGTCAGGGTAGTTGACTTCCTTTTCCCAACGTTTACGGGAGGCTCTATAAATAGAGCGCGCAGAATGTTACTGAAACTAGCTTGAGGCGCTTCAAAGCAAAGCGAATGCCTAACATCAACAACAACATCAACGAAAACACGGAACTACCAGAGGAGGCGCCACCCAGTACGAGATAAAAGCAACACCTTACACGGGGTTCATATTTACACACGCGCATTTTTTTTTTTGGTTTTGGTTCGATCTAGAGAGAGAAGGGTAAATGGATGCGGGTGGTGCGCGGGAGTAAGCTACCCCGAAAATTAGTGGATGTTGTAGAGTTCATGTACCTTACCACGGCAAAATAAAAACAACGCACAAACCAAAGCGCAAAACATTCGTCATGCCAAGAGCTCACGATTTGCGACTTACAGGATGGGACAGAAAAAAAAAGAAGAATACCTACATTGAGGTAAATTTTAAATTCCCATTGTAAAAGGCCGGGGTGTACAGATAACACTCGATTTTGTTTTACACCTGAAATGCACGATGTTTTAAAATTAGACATGGGTAATTTGGATTATAATCGTTCCAAGTTGTTCTGATGTTGAGTCCTTCAAATTTCAAGATGTAACTTTGCTCGTGTTGTAATAAATAACATTGATGATCCATAAATGTCTCGAAAAGTTGAATGCCATTTTGGCACTTCAAGTCAACCAAACTAAATTGGAGTTTACAATTTCAGGTCTACAGTAGTCACATCGGCAGAACAGAGCAACGTTGCATAATTAACTTTGCATACAGTACTTACTTGGTGTTGATAGCACCAATTTTTATATACCAAGGGTCGTCCAAATTGTCCTGGAGTTTAGTTCTTGATATCTACAACCTATACAGTTGTTTTGAATTGAAACATCACATATCCAACTATAATCTATAACCACATTGAAATTGTAAGAACCACTTAGGCTCTCCATAACATTAGTTGCTTTTTCCCAGGTCAGAAGCCCGAACCAGAAACGATGCTCTAGAAAATACTAGAGGTTCTAGCAGCGATGCGGATAATATGCGAACGGGTGTACAGATGGCAGTGTAGAGCTTCTGCGAACATCTCAAGGCGGCGGGACAAGGACTATACCTTTCAAATCCTGTGCTATTTTAACCTGTTAACGCCCAAGGTGTCTAACCATTCAAATCTACAAAAAAATGTGTTATCAATAGTTAAGTTCTACTAAAATAAACATGATTCTACGAAAAATATGAAAGACTGTGGTGCAGCTTTAAAAAGATCTTCAATGTAGATCCTCAACATCTGTTAATTTCTTCAAGTTCTATTTCAGCATAACTTCTATATTATCGTTACATTCTGATCCGTATAGATACAAATCAGCTCTAAACGAATGATAGAGATGATAACTAATATAAAAGAATAGGAAAGTGCTGTCAGATTACACTACGGCTTACTGTCTCATTTAAAAATTTCAATTTTCCGCTTATTCTCCCACTCCTTTTAAATCTTTCAAATCAATTTCAATAAATAAGATCGTGCAGAGAGTGCGGGTTCGATTTCTGGATGGTCCGGGATTTTACACTACCGAACAATCTCCTGCGCCCACCAGCCCCCGCCCTCACATACAAGGAGTAATCCTCGTACAAATTCCGGTAAATTATCTGCAGCAATCTGGTCTCACGAAAAATCTCAGAAGACATCTACCTATAAAGGATATCGAAATAAATAGCAGCAGGCATCCCTCAAAGAACTCTGGGAGAAATGTGGAGCGGACCTAGTGTGATGGTTAGAATACTTGACTATCACGCCGAGGACCTGGGATCGAATCCCACTCCCGACAAACTCGCAAAATGTGAGTTCTTCCTTCAGCAGGGAAGTAAAGCGTGGGTCTCGAGATGAACTAGCCTAGGGCTAAAAATCTCGTTTATATAGATAAAAAAAAACTTTTGGAGAAATCCCTGAAAGAATCCCGGAGAAATATTGGTATCCTAGCCAATTGCCGGAAGGAATCCCTGGAGGAATTCCTAAAAGAATCCAGGAGAAATCCAGACATAAATCCATAAAGGAATCACAGGAGCAAACCATGGAAGAATACTGGAGTAATCCGCAAAAGAAACTCAAGAGAAGTCCTTGTGAAATCCCTGAAAAAAATACTGGTAAAAAAATCCCTGATAGAATTTAGCAAAGCATCCAGAGAGAAAGGAATTCCGAAAGGAAATCTCGGAAGGAATCCCTATCGAAATCTTGGAGATATTCTAGTAGGATATATATTACAATAATTACTCCTGCAAACTTGGCCAGGGAAGAATCCCGTAAGAAATATCTGAAGGACAACCTGGACAATTACCGTAAAGAATTCGTAAAATAATCTAAGATAAATCGAGTCATAAATCCTCAAAGGAATACCAGGAGCGATCCATGAAAGAATTCTGGAGTAGTCCTTACAAGAAACTCAAGAGTCCTTGAGAGAATCCTGATAAAATCCCTGAAAGACAGAATATTGGAGAAAAATCCCTCAGAGAATCGTAGAAGAAATCTAGGAAAGAATCCAGAGCGAAATCCCTGAAGGTATTCCGAAAGAATTTCTGGAGAAATCATTAAAGGAATCTCGGAAGAATTCCCTGTCAAACTCTCGGAGAAATTCTTAACCCTAGTAGGATGCTGGGGTCAATACGATCTAAACAGGTTCGCCGAAGGTGCACTTTGCAATCGTAGTGCGCCTGACAGAAATCCGGAAAGAGTAAGTGAAGGAATCTCAGAAAGAATCCAAGAGGAATCTCCAAATACATTCATTCGGAAGGAATACCTCAAAGAGTGCCAACAGGAAACCTGGGAGAAGTCCCAATAGGAATTCCGGGGCGAATCCTTAAAAGAATAACTGAAAGAATCTTCGAAGGAATTCCCCACAGAAATCCCGGGAAGAATCAATGGAAGTATCCCGGGAGGACTCAATAATGTAGGGAACCTGGACGGAATCACTGAAGGTATCCCGGAAAAAAATCAATGGTAAGGACGGAAGAAGTCCCTAAAGGAATTTCTAAAAAAATCTTTTAGTTATCCCCGAGAGAAGATAAAAAAAAACTCTTCGAATATTCTGGAGGAGTCCCAAAAGAATCTCAAAAAAGAACTCTACTACAATTCTGGGGAAGGATGTCCCAGAAGTTATCCCTGAAGTAATAATTGAGGGGAATCTCTGGAGGTATCCCAAGAGGAACCTCGAAAAAAGTCCGAAAATAAGTACTAGAAAAACCCCAGGGATAACCAAGTAAGAATATATAGCTAATACAATTTCTGGAATAATCCGTGTAATAATTCCGGAAGAAACCATGTAGGAATCCCGGGAGTAATCAATGAAGGATTTCCTGGAGATGTCAATGAAGGAATTCCGAGAGAATTCTAATAATTATTGAAACTCCAGAAAGAATTCCTAGTGCGATTCTTGACAGAATTCTAGAAGTATCCCTCCTAAAGAAATCCTAGGAGACGTATCAAAAGCAAATTTGGAAAGCAGCAATGAAGGAATCTTGGGAAGAATTCCAAAAAAAAAATCTTTGAGGAAATCGCAGTAGAAACTCCGGGAAAAACGCAGGAAGAAATCCAAAAAAGAATTTCGGGATAAATAAATAAACAAATCCCGGGAGGAATCTCTAAAAACAAATTCTGTGGGAATCCCTGAAGAAATTCTTTTATGAAATCCTGAAGTAATTTCGGAATGAATTCCGAAAGAAATCCCCAAAAAAATCCTTTAAAGATTCCCAGAATGAATCTTGGGAAGAAACCCGGGAAAATTCAATGAAGAATCCTGCAAAATATCCCTGAAGGCATCCCGAAAGAAATCCCTGATGGAATCGTTAAAAAAGAATCATTGAGTAATCCCTGAAAAACTCTCAGAAGGAATCCCGTTGAATATACTGCAGGAATCCTGAAAGAATTTCGAGTCAGATTTCCTATAGAATTCTGAAGGTTTCCCTGAAGGAATCCCATGAGGAATCAATTAATAACCCCGAGAGAATTTCAATTCCTGACGGATTTCAGAACGAATTTCTGGATGGACTCTTGACAAAATCATGGAAGTATCTCTAAAAGAATCTCAGGAGAAATATGTAAAGAAGCATCATCCTAATGGTATGCCGGAAAATATCCCTGAAGGGATTTCGGGAGAAATCCCTAGAGGAATCCCGGGAGGAATCTATGGAAGAATCCCGGGAGAAATCCCTGATGATATCTCTGAAATAATCCGTAAAAAACGTAAGAAGTTGGCAAAGAAATCCTGGGAGGAATCTATGAAAGAATCCCAGGGAGAATTCTTAATGGAAGTCTAGGAGAAAAACCTGGATGAATCCTTGAAAGAACCCTGGGAGAATCGCTCAAGGAATCTCGGAAATAATCTCTCAAAGAATCCAGGGGGAAATCGCTGACGTAATTACGGGAAAATGTCGGAAAACTCCTCAAAAGAATCCTGCGGAAACAATTAAAGAGATCCTGGAAGAAAAACTCAGGAAATATGTTTAAATAAATCCCGGACAAAATCCTTAAAGGTAGAATACTTGAAGGGATCCCATATAGTCCAGGTATTAGCAAAAGTTGTTAGGTTTTCACATCAGAGTAAGGATCTCTTTCTTACTTTCGACGCATTTCTTATCAATGGCCGGACTAAGTTTGATCAAAAAAATAGATTTGAAGAAAACAGCAACATTGTATCTTTTTGTTGAGCTGAGTTATTATCAAATAAATTAAATCATACTTCAACACCATCTTGTGAGAAATTCTTTAACTAGAAAGCATTTGAAAAGTTTGTAGCAAATTGTACCCCTAAGGTGGCCGACAGGGTACCCGGTTACCCAACACCCATTTAAAATACACGGTGTAGAAAAAAGCAAAAAGTTTGTCGGAAACATAACGGTTAAGTTCAAGTGGGTACGGTAGTTTGTAGTGGTTGACCTAGGTGTGTTTGGCCAATACACGGTCAATCTTACGTCAGCTGCCGCTCTAACATTGAACATTAAGGCAGTAAATTTGAAGCCAACGAAGGTGTTTCTTTTTTTAAACTTGCCTGTGGAGATTCAGATCATCGAGTGAAAGAGTGAAAGGTGGAAGAAGATGGATCCCAATGGCCATTGGCAAGCGATCTATAGTCAATTTCTCTCCAGATCTGCAGCAAGGGGCGTAGTGTAGAAACATTAACCTTCTTCATCGATGAGAGTCCATTCGTCACGTTTCTAAAAAATGACCTAAAAATGACCCAGCAAACGATATTCGCTGGAGAACTCCCGGACTATAGAATCCGTAGCGCTGCCAGCCCAGCGCCCAGACATTGCGCTACAGAGAGCTGTCTGATCGTTTAGACCACCTACGAAAGCTATCAGTTACGGATATCGAATCCATAGCTCCAGGTGTACTCACTGGAGGAACCGCTACTCAACAAATACGAGAAGATCGTGTAGGACAACCAATAGCGGCGAAGACCTGCCTCGGACGTGCTTTTTACGGATCGATACCAAAGGGTTCAAACTTCGTAAGTTGCAATTTGGTTGCGTGCTGACGATAGTTTACACGATATAGTCAAGCAGTATTTCACGGTGAAACAAGTGGGTGTTTTGGTGATCCAGATTTCTAAAACGGACGAGAATAAGCGAGCACTGCTCGAGAACACGACCAGGCGAGTTGAAGACAAATTCGAGATCAAGCTACTATGACACTGACTACGATGTGTGTGTCCTACGCCAGTACCATCAGAAGGGATACATTCACCAGGTCACGAAATAGGAATTCATTCCTGCCGACCGAGAAGGTTTTTTTATCTGTATTAACGAGATTTTTAGCCCTAGGCTAGTTCATCTTGGGATTTGCGAGTGGTCTGGAATGGGATTCGATCCCAGGTCCTAGTCGTGCTTTAACCATCACACCAGGTCTGCTTCCGAGAAGGTTGTAGTAGTATCGGCCGGTCGGAATCCAAGTATAGATGACAGCTTCTAAGGTATACTGGATCGCTATTTTTTCCACCCATACATGCAAAGGAGGATCTAACATACCTGAGAGAACTCTAAGAGAACTGTTATCTATACTTGGGGTCGGAATAGTAAGAAACCAGAAGAAGACAAACAAGATACCAATCGTGTGAAATGCAGCTGCAACGATAGACGGTGTTTCTCTGAGCAGTATATTACTTAAAGGGCCGGATTGCCCAGATTCAAAGCAACTTCTTCCTGATGTTGCTTGCGGAATCCGGGAACGAAAAGTCACCATGGTTGGAGATGTTCAACCTTTTAACTGGGAGAAGATGGATATAGGAAGCTTTTTCTCGGACTCGATGAAACCGGGAACTTTTCACCTAGATTAGATAGATAGCAATTCTGAAGTATCCTAGAAGAATCCAAAATTGATGTTGTTTTTTGAAAGCAGAGTTCTGATGAAATTACAAACTCGCGTTATGCTTTCTAACAGAGTTTATCGAAAAAAATGTCTAAATATTCGACTATTAAACATTTTCGCAGGGTTTGAAGCCAGAGCTTTCATATGTTTCTTATTTCTGGCATTACGTCCCTGGTACAGAATCTGCTGGCCTTTAGAAATTCAAACTTTTTCTCCAAGAAATCGATTAAAAAATTTTCTACGAAAACCGCGAAAAGTCTATCTATACCAGATTGTAAATTTTCCAGAAATTTGGCGCTCATGAATGTATGCTGGGGGTCTCCAGTTAGCCTTGTGGATAAGGCTTGGGATCGCTAATTCGGAGACAGCGGGTTCGATTCCCGTTCAGGACGGGAGCTTTTGTCAACCTCCCTGGACATAGTGTATTATTGTCCTCGCCTCACAATATACAAATTCATTGCCTGACAAAGAAAGCCCTTCAATTAATAACTGTTGAAGTGCTCAAATAACACTAAGTTGGAGATAAGGCAGGCTATGTTCCAGTGGGAACGTAGAGCCACAAAGAAGTAGAAGAATAATGTATACTGGAATGCATTTAGCTTTCTTGGTTTCTATAGCCGAATCGGTGAACGCACATGCTGAGGATGGCGAGTGCGATACCCTGATCGGTCGAGTATCTTTTCGCAATGGAAAAAATCTTGATTTTCGCTGGTATAGTGATGCAAATGATGCACAAAGGCCCCAAATGGAGGAAAACGTTGCCCTGTAGTCGACGATGAACATTACGCTAAAAAAAGCGTCAAATCAACACATTGTTTTTCTACAGACCCACCCTGTATTTTTCCTCTTGGGTCGTCGAATCCGCACCGAAGGGTGAATGGACTCCAGAATTTTAGATTTTCTCCTTCTGTTTCTTTTCTCGGACTTACTATATTTATTACGTCTTCCTGCTCGATCAATGCGCTCACTTTGCGCGGCGGTGGATGTGGAGTTGGAAGGAAGGAAGGATGGGATGCCCAACGCGCGAGTGCACGTGTGTATGTATGTGCGGGATTGTGGATTGTTCGATGGTGATTATTATTGAAGGTTTTTAATGTGTTCTCGTTGACTGATGTTTGTTGTGATTGCCGACAGCAGCTAGCAGCGACCAGCAGCGGCAGCGCAGTTCCTAAGCCAAATCCGCGCTTCTCGACTTCGAGCAATGTTGTGGGGAAGTTCGGAATAGGGAAACCTGTTGTTGGTCGCTCGTTGCTTATATGAGAATGGGCTTTCGGTGTTTTTAGCTCTCTCGGATGCAATTATGAGTTGACCGCTCAACCGAAACGGGCTGTTGTAGAGGTACCTACATATCAAAACCCTTCTCGATTGACGTCATCAACTTGTCTTACCATCCATTCAATCTTCCATCCGATAAGGATTAGCTGACTCGCAAATATTGCAGCAAATCTATTGTTGATTCTCAGTCAAAATAACATGGAGGCGAACCCGGTTGGTGGCTAGATTAGATGGTGAACCGAATAGAGCAGACAAAATTGTTGGGGATTTGCTCTTGTCTTCTAATACTTCTTATAAACGTTTGTTTACTTATTAGATTACGGAGAACATACATAAAAGACTTGTATACATTTTGCCTGGCCTGGAGGAAACGTTTTTCACAAAAACTTCAACTTACGCCCTTTTATTTTTCCAGTGAATATCTGAACATGTTTTCTAAAAATAATTTTTGAAACTCCTTCATTGATTACTTGGAGATCTTCTTTAGAAAATTATCTGACGTTTTTCTTTGCATATCTATTCAACTTCAATTTATTCTAACTGTAAGAATACTTCAAGGAATGTCAATGGAAAGTCGTAAGATTCCTTACAAGTTCCGTTACAACTTCTACAACGATAATTTTGAAGTACTATTAATTAATGTCTTCTATAGAGGCCTTCGAATCATCCAGATCGTTTTAGCAACTCAAATGAGTCAGTATTTGTTTGAGATTCCTTCAAGACTTTCTCCAAAGAAGTCTTCAGTAGCTCATGTTTAGCCATAGCTTAACCAAGCCTAACTCTTCCTGTCCCTCTTTGAACAACTATTTCAAAGTTCAAAAAGGGGTTCGCAGACAGTGCTAGAATAAAAGTTTATGCTAATAAACCTAATGCTGAATACCAAATATTTTGCAGAATTATTCATAAATTCAATCATTATAGATTTGTTCCGATTTTTTCAAGAATTCCTCCAAAGATTCACTCAGACTACATGTGAAAAATCATTTCAAACAGCAAACTTTCATCAGAAGACAATGCTTCACGTTCCTAGAGTCGCAAATGACGATATTTTTCCTCTAGAGCTCACGTTACTGTCTACGCCACGAAGAAACGCACACAGTCCGCAAAATGTCAAATACCTACGTTCGCTGCTAGACATAACAAGGCAACCAAAACAAAAATTGTGCAGACCTGGCCGCTGTTGACCAGCGCAGTGTGAACCACCCGATATAAAACGAAGAGCGTACGAATGAGACATTCGAATTTCATTCGCAACATAAAAAGTACGCCTAGCCTAGACTAATGACACTTTTAGGGAAATCCCCAATTTCATCCTAAATTAGGTCACATCGAATGAGCCACAGACGGTGCTCTCGCTTTGTGCGTGTCTCGTTGTGCCCTAAAATACTATACTGTAGCAGAAGACTACTACTACTAAAATACTAAATAGCACTATTCTCGATACGACGAGCTATGTATAAAACATTCCCCGAGTGCCCCTGTCACTGCACGCACATTGGGAAACCCCCATTCCAAAGGTGGAAAAAATAATTACTTTCTCGTTATGTGGTTCTGATGGAAGATCAATACCTCATTTTGTAATTGAATGGTGATGGTGTAGTACCATAATAATAACAAATATTACTATCATACTGTCAGCCATAATTTAATTTAATTATTTAATTTCGAGATTTCATTAATTTTGCGTGGGATTGTTTTAAATCGACGAATATTTCGCTCAGATTTTATCATTTAGAACCTGTGGAGTGTTGTTACATATGAGTTGTTAGGAAGATTGATTGATTGATTTGTCTTTATTCAAGAGACTTTCTGCCCTTGGCTGGTTCGTCTCTCGTTAGGAAGATGTTAGGGCAAAAAATGGTTGGGATTGACGTTGAGTGAGCGATAATCTCTAGGAATATTGCATACAAACATTGGTTAAGATTCAAGACAGCTGATAATTTGCTACAGTATAAAAGCACTAGAAATAAAGTCACTTTCATGATTAGAAAAGCGAAGGAAGACTATGAGAAACGTTGTATTAACACCAATTTATCTGATAAGCAACTGTAGAAAAATCTAGCGTAACATTTGAAAAGGGCCTATCTGCAAAATGTAAACAAACCCGATTTTTCACTATTCCTATCAATATCTACCTAAGCTATCCCATAACACCTTAATCAATGAGAAAAGAGCTATTTTACCCGTATTTTAAATAAATTTTAAAAGGGCCTATCTGAAATTGAATAATCTTTTAGGGCCTAACTGCATTCAAAAGGGCCTAACTGAAAATTACCTTTCAAATCAGATAGGCCCTTTTGTTAATTTTGATTATTTTTCATATTTTCCAATAATTTTTAGTAGTTCTTTAACTTTGCTTGAATTATATATGGAAATAAATCCAAAATATTTCAAATTAGCTAAAATTAAGAAAAAATAAAAGGGCCTAACTGAAATTTTTCCTTCAAATCAGATAGGCCCTTCTGTCAATTTGGGTTATTTTTCATTTTTTCCAATAATTTTGAGTAGCTCTTTAACTTTCCTTGAATTATCGATAATAATAATCCAGAATAATTAAAATTAGCTAAAAATAAGAAAAAAATAAAAGGGCCTAACTGAAATTGCCGACGATAAAAGGTCCTAACTGAAAGGGCCTAACTGATTTTTAGATTGTAAAAGGGCCTATCTGCCGCTCATGTTCAAAATACATTATTTATGGATTTTTTGCTAAAGTATGATGCAAATAATGCACAGAACCATAAAGTAGATTCCCATATGTGTCAATAGATGGAATAAAACACCTAAAAAAGTCTTTCGTTTTTAAATAGGATTAACTAATCTGGGAGGTAATCTTCTCATGCGATTTTCTCAATGTTTACGTTTTGCAGATAGGCCCTTTTCAAATGTTACGCTAGAAATGTTAAAAAAAAATTAGGAATTTCAAAAGACAGAACATGTGACAATATTTGTGACGCTTCTTCGATTGAGATCAACAATTATTTTTCTTCAAATTTTAGTTTTGACAGTCAACCCATGCATAACGGAGAATTTTCCTCCTTTGCACAAATTGAGTCGGGTGTACCTCAAGGTTCAATTCTGGGGCTATTATTGTTTTCTCTGTTTATTAATAATTTACCATCGGTTCTAGAATATGGTTCTGTTCACCTTTTTTGTTTTGTAGTGATAGGAAATATAACATTACTAAAATGGCAAGAAAAATAAACTCCGATTTTCGAATATTAAACGATTTGTCCAAGAGAAACCTACTTATGATAAATCCCACCAAAACAATGGCTATGCTCATAAACAGGTCACGATCTTCGCCAAGAATTCCTGATTTTTTTTCTTAATGATAAGAAAATTGAGTTTGTTAATCAAACCTCTAACCTTGGAATGATAATCATATCAAATCTTTCTTGGGATGCCTAGGTAAATCAACAATGTAGGAAAATTTACTACGGAAACAATTAAACTTAACAACTAGGCATCTTGATATACAAACAAAAACTAAACTTTTCAAAGCACTTATGTTACCCCATTTTATTTTCTGTGAGTTTATCTACAGTAACGCATCTCTGGCTATACTGAATAGATTGCGATTGGCACTGAATTGTTGTGTACGCTACGTTCATAACTTGTCCTGGCGCTCAAGAGTTTCGCATCTGCACGAAACATTGCTTGGATGTTCATTCTGGCGATTCCTTGAATATAGATTATGTCTGAACTTTCATAAGCTAATTTGCCCCGAGACCCCTAACTACTTGTTCTTGTTAGACGAGTTACTCTAAGATTACCACGTACCATGGAACACGTTACCTGTCAGCATGAAACTATGTACCTCTAGCAGTGGATTCAAGCGGAATCTTCTCTCAACATTTAGCAACATGAATTAGATGGCGATTAAAGGAACCTTCAGGAACTATTTAGATTTAAGAATTGCAGTAAAGTTATATTAAGTTATTAAATATTTGAACTTGAATTTTAAACCATTTTGTGGCAACATAAAAGACAGAGTCTTACGTCGCAAGAATTGTTATGAATAAATAAATAAATAAATAAATAAATAAATAAATTCTTCCAGAAGTTCCACCAAAAATTCTTTCGCGAATTCCTCCAGTAATTTATAAAAGATTTTCTCAGTGAATGCCTCTAGCAGAACCTTCGGGAATTCAATCAGCAATTTATCCGATAAATGCTTCTCCTCCTGTGGAACTCCTGGAGGAATATTTGGGAGGAACTCTTGCGGGAATTCAGGCTGGGTCTCCTAATATAATAAAATAATTGTGAAAGTAAAAGCGAAATTTTCGGTTGAAGACGTAGGGGAACTCTTGCGGAATTCCTTTAGAATTGCTAGAGAAGTTCTCGGCGGAGATCCTGTGGGAGTTGCCGGTAGAACTTCTAGATCAATTTTCGGCGAAGCACCTTGAGTTGCCAGTCTAATTCTTGGACGTATTCTCAAAGGATTCCCTGGAGCAGTTCACAGTGAATTGTCTGCTGTAATTTCCGGTAAACCGTGAACCATAAGTATATGAATCTCGTTAAGTACACATAAAAAAACTTGTTTCTGGTGATTTTCTTCAGATTTTTTTTTTAATTCCAACATTTTAAAATGACGAAACTAACAAGTAAAGTATAATGACTTTTTGGTACAAATAGACGCAGAATTGCAGTAACAATTTCATGCCATAAATTGGACGTAATTCCTCGATGAGATCTAGGTACCGAGAGATTCTCTAGACCTTCCATCAGGGATTCCTCAGAGAATTCACACTTAGATACCTCCAGGGGGGACTCCAGAAGTATCGCCAGAAATTCCTCTAGGAGTCCCACAGGAGTCCCATCGATAATTCCTACAGAAGTTTCAAAAATTTCACTAAGAACATTACTGGGACTCTTGTAGCTGTTCCACTGGGAATTTCTCTAGGAGTTGTATCAGGATTTCTTTCATGAATTCCATCAGAAATTGAAAGATTAGGATTTTCTCCGGAAATTCCTTGAGCAGATCTTCCGGGAATTCCTTTAGAAGTTTATCCGGGAAGCTCTTCTCCTCCTGTGGAACTCCTACAAGAATAATCGGTGGAACTCATGCGGGAATTCACCCGGAGTATAGTATTGAAATACCCGGTGAAACTCCTAGAGAACTTTTCGGTGGAACTTCTAGATAAATTTCCGAAAATTCCTCAAAAATTCCCGAATACCTCTAAGATTGTATAAAGTTTTTCTCCGGAAATTCCTTTAGCAGATCCTCCGGGAATTCCTTCAGTAGTTTATCCGGTAAATTCGTAGAAGGAATCTCCTGTGGAACTGCTGCAGAATTGCCCAGAGAATGTTACACGTGTTGTATCCGGTCTGGATAGAACTTTTGGAATTTCCGGTTGAAGTTGTGGGAAGTTAGCGATGGAAATCCTAGATAAATTCCCAGTTGTACTTCTAGAGGAGTTTCCGCGAAAGTATAACTCTTACTTAGAATACTTAGAGGAATTTTCAACGAAACTCCTGGAGTTCCCAGCGTAATTATTGGAACTATCTTCAGAGAATCTCCTGGAAAAGTTCCCAGTGAATATGCTGGAGTAATTATCAGTGAAACGTCTGGATAAATCCCGTCAAGCACACATAAAATCTTGTGTCTGATGATTTTCCCCATACTTTTTTACTTGGAGGAATTATCAACATTGTCTTGAATCTTCCAAAAACTATCATACAGTCAGAACTGTTTGTTTTCTCCGGAATCTTTAATTTATTTTATTTGCAAAACCACCCCCAGCGAAGTAAACCAACGAACTAAATCAGAATACCTAATGAATTTTTGTCAGATCTCTAAAGTATGGATGTCATAAAAACACCTTCTGAAAATTGATCGTGCTTGTTGTGACTAGTTTCATAAGAAAGATTTATGAAAAGAGCACACCTTTTGGAGATTTTGATTGGATTGTTCTCACTTCGCCCTTGTGCTCCTATAAAAAAAAGACCATGGGCCGATATTGGCCGAACAACAGTTATGTAAATCCATTTGATATACTTGGGTTTTAGACCCCAAGTTTTACCAAAGGTTCGCTGGCATTGGCCGAAGACCATATAAGCTTTTTTGCTTCTGAACTCAATATGAGGTGTCCAAGAAAGCTTGGAATCAACAATAACTCCAACAGCAGGTAAAGTACTGCTCAGTCACATTGATTTCAGAATCAAAGAGACGCCATTACGGTTTCGCCTTTCCGTGAAAAGAATAATATATGTTTTACCCGGATTAACCGAAACGCCATATTGGTAACACCTCCTTCAACTACCTGAAGGGCGCTTTGCATCAGGTCGAAAAGGGTGCTGATGCACATAAGAACTAACAATGCTAGGTAGGTAGTCGTCGGCAAAATCATAAGTAGGAAACCCGCTATTATTAAGTTTCATCAATGATGCATCTGCTACGAGATTCCACAAAAGCGGTGTTAAGACTCCCCCTTGGGGGCATCCACAAACACTCAATTTCCTTATCGCTGCTTGACGCAATGTCGAGAAAAAGATGTCGGTTTTTGAGCATTTGGTAAATTCAATTGGAAATATTTGGAGATATACCATGACTCCGTGCGTCGTAAACAACCTTGTGTAAAATAGTCCCAGTGGACTTACCAGATTGGTAGGCATGTTGGTTCACATAAAGAGGCACGTTGGCCAGATGAACATCATGGATGCGATGATCCACAAGGCGTTCAAAGTATTTCAGAAGAAAGAGGTCTGAAACTGCATAACGACGCACGACCTACTTTCGGAATAAACTTTTCAGTAATATCCCGTTTGGGATTTAGGAATAAATTCTGCTATTCTGCTATTATCAACGCACCCCCTGGCATTTGCCGATCTGCGTTGTCTTTTCACCGGGAAAAACGTCTACCTATTGACGTTTAAGGACTTGCCGGACCAACTCATGAAGCTAAGCCAACCAAATCAGTAGAGATCTCGGTTGGTTGACCGGGGATTCCTACTACGCGAAGTTTGCGAAATAACATTGAACACAAATGTTTCGATGGTTAGATAAAGATTGTTCATCAGACACATGCCAATTAGTCATCTGGTGACTAATGCCGCTAGAGCAAAGCGTTATATCTTACACTTCCTCTCTAGCAGATACCATGAAGATTGGACGGTTGCCTATGTTAAGTAATCCGAGATCCGTACTACTAAAGTACTCCATCAAACTGGAGCCTCTCAAGTTACTATCTGAGCTGCCCACTTGCTATGCTGAGCATGCGATTACTTGTTTGAAAGCATCCGTAGGGTAAATAATCCGAACAATAGACGTATTTCCTGTTGAGGTTTCCAACAGAAACATCAATTGTAACAGCATATACATCTCTGGTGTTTAATTCAGAGACGTGTGTAGCAACGATCGCGTCGTTGACTAGCAGACATGCTCGAGGCATGATACGCAAGTTTGTCATTTCGTTTTTACCGAAAGTTGCAAACCGCAGGTTCACAAGGTTTCCTTGATAGAAGTTTCTCCTACGAAAGTTAGTTTGCCAAGAAATATTTCTATGTAGCCCTTAAATGGGCCGATTTTGAGCAATTTTTGCTTATAACCTTAGGGTTGTTCACTAGCGTAGATATTTGAAATACGGTCGACTAGCATTAAGACATTTGGCATAACGGTCAATTAGTCATGTGGCATAATTTACATTTGATTTGGGATGCACCCTTTTATGCCAAATGATCTTACACCAAACAACTCAAAATTTCCTATATGTACTTGTAACTAATACATGTAGCAATATTTTACTTGAACAGAACGAAATATTTACTACTGTCAAGTAATCCCAGTGGCTGTAATTGTAGGGGAACTGGGACAAAACAGGCATCATAACTCACTCTTTGGGCGACTTTGGTACATAACATAACACTATCTGAATGGTGTTCGAGTGTTTTTTTCTTCTTCAGAATAAGGTATAGATTTTCAATTAGGGCTTTGTGTCAAGAATGTTATTATTTTTTCCCACCTTTTGGACGGTATTTTCCCAATGTGCACTCTGCTCGCAAGAAAAATACTAGATCGTAATTAGTACGTACATTTTGCTCCGCAATCCGTGCACTCGTTGTTACCATCAATCTGCAGCAGACGGTGTAGGATTTTTTCATTCTGATCGGCCATCATCCGTCGCCGTTGTCGTCGTCAATCTCGCACTCCGCCCTTTTCCCTAGTTTTGCAGGCACTGCACTGGCGCGGCGAGGCTCCTGATGAAGGTGATGACTCGTCGTCGACTTCTCTACTTTGCAACACCTTTTTCTTCACAACACACTGCACTGATTTGGCTTTTCCTTACGTTTTCCTGAATAATCAAAACACACCACACCTCGCACGTCAACAACACCCGACCGACCAAAAAATTTCAGGTATTTAGTACGCGCGATGGTCGTCGTCGCCTTCGGGGCGAGGGGACTTTCCAGTGATTCAACTTTTCTTCACCTACTGCTGCTTCTGCATCAGCTCAGCGCCAGTAAGTAAACTTTCTTCTTCACTATACGGTGTACTTCTTCCGGATTGCACTGCTGCACTTCTTGCGGTCGGTTTTCCCGTTTCCGATGCGCCACCGAAATTTACTCCATACTGCACTACTGTATACGCAGAGAGATAGGACGGGTCGACGGGTAGGTACCTATTTCACTCACAATCGCGCACTGCTTCCGCTGCTGACCACGACCGAGATGGTGATGATGATGGTTGCGCTGTGGATTGTTTTTTTTCCTCTATGGTATAGGTTCCCAACTTATTTTGGTTTGCGACTCACGATTGGGCGCTGTTAGAGATTTTTTCAATTTTTTTTATTAAAATTTTTTATGATGCAAAATTTAATCACATTTTGGATTGGACAGATGGAAACATTTCTTGGATTTTTCGAATTACGATATGTAGTAACTTTTGTTTTAGATCTGCTAGGGAGTAAACAAATATACTATATTAACAATATAGGTCACTTCGTGTTTTCACATACAACGACATGAAGACGCCGTTTACAAATGATTACAGCACCACCTGCTGTCAGAAAAAGTCAATAATTGTGTTTTGATCAATTTTTGTTTACCGTGCAAGGTGACATTCCTGAAAAAAGATGTTAGGGGTGTCAAAGTTTTTTGTTCCAAAATAATCGAATAATAAATAATCGATTTACAATATACACAAACAAAATAATATTGCGCATTTAGTTCACCACTGGAATGCGCACTCGGTCTTCCCGGATAAAAACGAACCATTGAGTCTATTGGAAGAACTGTAGAATAACAATAGATTCTTATGTTAACAGTGAATTCTATTGTAAATGAATTGTAGAGTACTTGTTTAAATTTGATTCGTTACAATAGATTAACATTAGATTCAATTGTTACAGTATTTTCTATTGGCTAACAATAGATTAACATCAGATTGTATTGTTTCATTTGATTTCCCTTTTTAGGGAATTTAGTAATTCTACCATTACTGCAAGAGAACAATAACTGTAGAAATCACAGCATACTTACGACCCGGGGGGAGCGACACTAGTTTTGCCAAGCTGAAAAACCCCCAAAAAAGCCGAAAAAGTCGAAAAAACCCGGTAAAACCTGCAAAACTTTTGCGGGTTTTAGCGACTTTTTTGGGCTTTTTCAGCTTTTTTTTGAGGTTTTTTGGCTTGGCAAAACTAGTGTCGCCCCCCCTGTTACGACCTATTCAAATCGAACGCAAAATTAAAAAAAAAACATTTTTTACTTTTGGGTTCTTTTTTACCCTTCTTACACCCATAAGAAGGGTATAAATACCGCTTGGAAAACCGACTTTCGATCCGAGGCCCGCAGGGCCGAGTCACATATACCGTCGATAGGGGTGACAATGGGTCTGGGGGGTGAGATTGGGTCAAAACGGAGAAACATAAAATTTGAAATAGCTCATCAACTATCGCTAATTAATATTGAAAACTTTATATTATTTCAAAGAGAAGATGTTTTTATACATCATGATGCAGAATAAGATGTTTAGCAATAATCGTTTTTTTGTTAAATTTGTGGCTAAACTTATATGATGAAACTACTAGTAAATAACTCTGAAAAAATTTCTCCTTCGTAATGTTTCACACAAGTACCTAACCATACATGTTCTTATAAGTGATTAGCTGTAGGTATAACCTGGTTGATGCAACGATAAAAGCGGACTGTCAATGCACTTTTTATTTAAAAATTCAATATTTTCGACCCTATGTCTAAATATTAAGAATGGGGGTGAGATTGGGTCAAGCAAGTTATCGAGTGCACATAATCTTAACTAAAAAATCGACTTGTTATCCAGTCCCCATTTGACGTTAGAGTGGTGCCATGTTTACGTATCTTCATAAAAGCACTTTTTTCCGAAAATATGTCGAAGAAGTGTCAAGCGAGTGTTCATACGTTTAGTGCCTAAAATCATTTATAACAATAAACCCATGCGTTTGGACAGCTCCTCTGATCATCAGCTAATTTTTAATGTACTGCAATATCGTAAGCTCACAAAATATACTTGATAGCATTATTCTACCCCACTATTTTTTTTAAATTTTATGGAAATATCGTGAAACTACCAGACGGTAGTGGCATCCAGGAAATACCGGGCCATAAAACTGGCAACATGACAAAATTTCGGAAGACGAACGAACGTCGTTTTTTTTTTTCAATAAATCTTTTAATGCGCCTCCCCCTTATTGTATGTAATCTCCCCTCCTCTCATGGAGGTTGAAACTTTAAATGAGGATGATTATGGTGGCTAAAATTGGTGATACAACATACAAACTTTATTTTATCAAGTTTCAACCATTTTTTCGATTGTATTAGCCCTTTTAGGTGGATTAACCGTTATGTAGCCGGCAAACTTTTTGCTTTTTTCTACACCGTGTATTTTAAATGGGTGCTGGGTACCCGGGTACCCTGCCGGCCACATAAGGGTTAATCATCTTTTAAAATTACCTAAGTTTTTATTCGTCATGGTTACACTGTATTTTAAGAAGGTTTACTAGATATGATCAATAAAATTAACTTGTATTCTTAGATAGGCGACTTCGAATACTTTGACCCATTCTCACCCCCTCTAAGGGGTGAGATTGGGTCAATTTTCAATCATTTGTAGTTTAGCAGACAATTCATATAAAGTGATACTTTCTTGCTAAACTATCATTACCATATAGAAGAGTATACATACCAAATAAAAAGTTATTCTGACTTCAACTGCATTTGTTATTTAACAAACAATCTTTGAGTATCCTTTTTTGACCCATTCTCACCCCCAACGACGGTACCAATCAACTCAGCTCGACGAATTGAGCAAATGTCTGTATGTGCGTGTGTGTGTATGTGTGTGTGTGTGTATGTGTGTATGTATGTTACAAAAAAATGTCACTCACGGTTCTCAGCCATCTGTTGACCGATTTGAGTTCTCTTGGAAGCAAATGAAAGCTACTACATCCTAGTAGAACGCTATTGAATTTTATTTTGATTGGACGTTCGGTTACCGAGATATCTTTCAAAGAGTGCTAGGGAGTAGTACAACTTAATTATTTTAGATATTTTTGACAAAGTGTATCACCATAAATTTCTCAGCCGTCTATCAACCGATTTGGGTTCTTAAGGCCCCAAACGAAAGCTACTACATCCTGGTAGAACGCTATTGATTTTTTTTTTGATTGGACGTTCGGTTACCGAGATATCTTTCAAAGAGTGCTAGGGAGTAGTACAACTTAATTATTTTAGATATTTTTGACAAAGTGTATCACCATAAATTTCTCAGCCGTCTATCAACCGATTCGGGTTCTTAAGGCCCGAAACGAAAGCTACTGCACCCTAGAAGAACGCTTTTGAATTTCATTCCGATTGGACATTTTGTAACCGAGATATCTTTCGGGGAGTACTTTGGAGTAATACAACTTAACTTTTTAAGAGGTCTTTGACAAAATGCTTCATAATAAATGAATCAGCCGTGTGCAATCGATTTGAGTTCTCTCAGCATCAAATGAAAGCTACAGCATCCAAGTAGTATGCTGTTAAATTTCATGCCGTTTGGACATTTTGTTTCCGAGATATCTTTCCACGAGTACTAAGGAGTAATGAAATTTACGCTTTTGAGAGATTTTTGATAAAATGTATCATAATACATTTCTCAGACGTTTGTCAACAGATTTTTTATGATCATATTTGGTTTCTCAAGGAGCTCTGCATGAAAATGCAATTGCAACAAATACATAAAAGCTACTATCTCTTTGTAATATTTGAGCTTAATAAACAGTAGCAAAAATATTACGGAATGTATGTAGGAAAAGCCTTTTTTTATGATCAAATTTGGTTTCTCAAGGAGCTCTGCATGAAAATGCAATAGCATCAAATGTATAAAAGCTACTATCTCTTTGTAATATTTGAGCTTAATAAACAGTAGCAAAAATATCACGGAATGTATGTAGGAAAAGCCTTTTTTATTTATGATCAAATTTGGTTTCTCAAGCTAGCTCTACATGAAAATGCAACTGCATCAAATACATAAAAGCTATTATCTCTTTGTAATATTTGAGCTCAATAAACAGTAGCAAAAATATCACGGAATGTATGTAGGAAAAGCCTTTTTTATGACCAAATCTGGTTTCCCAAGTTAGCTCTACATGAAAATGCAATTGCATCAAATACATAAAAGCTACTATCTCTTTGTAATATTTGAGCTTAATAAACAGTAGCAAAAATATCACGGAATGTATGTAGGAAAAGCCTTTTTTACCCTTCTTACACCCATAAGAAGGGTATAAATACCGCTTGGAAAACCGACTTTCGATCCGAGGCCCGCAGGGCCGAGTCACATATACCAATCAACTCAGCTCGACGAATTGAGCAAATGTCTGTATGTGCGTGTGTGTGTATGTGTGTGTGTGTGTGTGTATGTGTGTATGTATGTTACAAAAAAATGTCACTCACGGTTCTCAGCCATCTGTTGACCGATTTGAGTTCTCTTGGAAGCAAATGAAAGCTACTACATCCTAGTAGAACGCTATTGAATTTTATTTTGATTGGACGTTCGGTTACCGAGATATCTTTCAAAGAGTGCTAGGGAGTAGTACAACTTAATTATTTTAGATATTTTTGACAAAGTGTATCACCATAAATTTCTCAGCCGTCTATCAACCGATTTGGGTTCTTAAGGCCCCAAACGAAAGCTACTACATCCTGGTAGAACGCTATTGATTTTTTTTTTGATTGGACGTTCGGTTACCGAGATATCTTTCAAAGAGTGCTAGGGAGTAGTACAACTTAATTATTTTAGATATTTTTGACAAAGTGTATCACCATAAATTTCTCAGCCGTCTATCAACCGATTCGGGTTCTTAAGGCCCGAAACGAAAGCTACTGCACCCTAGAAGAACGCTTTTGAATTTCATTCCGATTGGACATTTTGTAACCGAGATATCTTTCGGGGAGTACTTTGGAGTAATACAACTTAACTTTTTAAGAGGTCTTTGACAAAATGCTTCATAATAAATGAATCAGCCGTGTGCAATCGATTTGAGTTCTCTCAGCATTAAATGAAAGCTACAGCATCCAAGTAGTATGCTATTAAATTTCATGCCGTTTGGACATTTTGTTTCCGAGATATCTTTCCACGAGTACTAAGGAGTAATGAAATTTACGCTTTTGAGAGATTTTTGATAAAATGTATCATAATACATTTCTCAGACGTTTGTCAACAGATTTTTTATGATCATATTTGGTTTCTCAAGGAGCTCTGCATGAAAATGCAATTGCAACAAATACATAAAAGCTACTATCTCTTTGTAATATTTGAGCTTAATAAACAGTAGCAAAAATATTACGGAATGTATGTAGGAAAAGCCTTTTTTTATGATCAAATTTGGTTTCTCAAGGAGCTCTGCATGAAAATGCAATAGCATCAAATGTATAAAAGCTACTATCTCTTTGTAATATTTGAGCTTAATAAACAGTAGCAAAAATATCACGGAATGTATGTAGGAAAAGCCTTTTTTATTTATGATCAAATTTGGTTTCTCAAGCTAGCTCTACATGAAAATGCAACTGCATCAAATACATAAAAGCTATTATCTCTTTGTAATATTTGAGCTCAATAAACAGTAGCAAAAATATCACGGAATGTATGTAGGAAAAGCCTTTTTTATGACCAAATCTGGTTTCCCAAGTTAGCTCTACATGAAAATGCAATTGCATCAAATACATAAAAGCTACTATCTCTTTGTAATATTTGAGCTTAATAAACAGTAGCAAAAATATCACGGAATGTATGTAGGAAAAGCCTTTTTTTTATGATCAAATTTGGTTTCTCAAGGAGCTCTGCATGAAAATGCAATTGCATCAAATACATAAAAGCTACTATCTCTTTGTAATATTTGAGCTTAATAAACAGTAGCAAAAATATCACGGAATGTATGTAGGAAAAGCCTTTTTTTATGATCAAATTTGGTTTCTCAAGGAGCTCTGCATGAAAATGCAATTGCATCAAATACATAAAAGCTACTATCTCTTTGTAATATTTGAGCTTAATAAACAGTAGCAAAAATATCACGGAATGTATGTAGGAAAAGCCTTTTTTATTTATGATCAAATTTGGTTTCTCAAGCTAGCTCTACATGAAAATGCAACTGCATCAAATACATAAAAGCTATTATCTCTTTGTAATATTTGAGCTCAATAAACAGTAGCAAAAATATCACGGAATGTATGTAGGAAAAGCCTTTTTTATGACCAAATCTGGTTTCCCAAGTTAGCTCTACATGAAAATGCAATTGCATCAAATACATAAAAGCTACTATCTCTTTGTAATATTTGAGCTTAATAAACAGTAGCAAAAATATCACGGAATGTATGTAGGAAAAGCCTTTTTACCCTTCTTACACCCATAAGAAGGGTATAAATATCGCTCGAAAAACCGACTTTCGATCCGAGGCCCGGAGGGCCGAGTCTCATATACCAATGAACTCAGCTCGACGAACTGAGCAAATGTCTGTATGTGTGTGTGTGTGTGTATGTGTGTATGTGTGTATGTGTGTGTGTGTGTATGTGCGTTACAAAAAAAAGTCACGCACGTTTCTCAGCCGTCTGTCAACCGGTTCGAGTTCTCTTGGAAGCAAATGAAAGCTACTACATCCTAGTAGAACGCTATTAAATTTTTTTTCGATTGGACGTTTGGTTACCGAGATATCTCTCGAAGAGTACTTATGAGTCATATTTCTAAACTTTTTGAGATTTTTGACCAAGTGTATCATAATAAATATTGCGGCCGTTTGTCAATCGATTTAAGTTCTCTTGGCACCAAATGAAAGCTACAGCATCCAAGTAGATCGCCCAGAAATTTTATTTCGATTGGACATTTGGTTACAGAGATATCTTTCGAAGAGTACTTAGGATTTATACAACTAAACTTTTTGAGATTTTTGAACAATTGTATAATAATAAATATCTTAGCCGTCTGTGAACCGATTTCGGTTATCCTGGCACCAAATGAAAGCTACAACATTTTAGTAGAACCCTATACAATTTCATTAGGATTGGACATTTGATTACCGAGATATCTTTCAAAGAGTACTTGGGAGTAATACAGATTAACTTTTTGAGAGATTTTGGACCAAGGGTACCATAATAAATATCTCAGCCATCTGTCAACCGATTTGGGTTCTCTAACCACCAAATGAAAGCTACAATATCCTTGTAGAAGGCCCTGAAATTTTATTTCGATTCGACATTTGATTACTGAGATATCTTACGAAGAGTATTTCAATAAATTCTTTTTTATTATTATATTCACTTGTTATCTTGCATTAGTTTTTCACCAGTCTATGGGAAATTATTTTTCAATAAATTATGCTGATTTCATACAAAGTGTATTCTAGCAGGTTATTGTTTTCAACAAAATTATAATTAACAAATTACAAATACACATGAATTTTATGAAAACTAACAATACCCAAGCAACACACATGTTATATAGGAGTTACGACAGCGCAAGTTTTGGTTGTATAGAAGTTAATTTGACGTAATTCTAACATTGTGTTGAAATTACGTCTAATAAACTCATATACAACCAAAACTTGCGCTGTCGTAACTTTTATATAACATGTGTGTTGCTTGGGTATGTTAAATGAAAGCTTTGAATTTATATATTGTGGGAAAAATGCAAGAACCGGACAGCCAAAATAACTAGTTAATGCCAAAACTGATTAACTTAGTAGATATATAATTTTTGTCCTTTTTACACCATAACCATGAATACCAAGTACTTCGGAGCTAATTTATTCGACTGATTAAGAGATATTAGACAAAGTGAATCTCACTGATTTTCTTATCCATTTGTTAATCGATTCAAGATTATTTGGCAGTTAACAAAAGATACAATATTCCAGAATATGAAAGCTATTATTTTAGACTAAAATATTAACGCGCACTGAAACGGCAAAAATTAGCAATAGCCAATATCTCACAAAAATAATATCAAAACTATCAAAGACTTTGATAACAGAGAGGTGTTCCTTATTTTTATCAGCTGCACAAAAAACTATTGAAAAATATTCATAGGATTGCCAGTTATTCAACAAAAACCGAAACTTTTATTGTTCCACCCATACAAAGTGTTAGGCGATTTTGATCAAGTTTATTGCTAATTTCTAATTTTTAATTGAGCGATAATATAGCTGCCATTTTTTTAACATTCCATATAAGATTCTGGGAGGTGTCTGGCATTTCTGGTAAGTCCATGGTCTGATGCTATTTTGGGAACCAATTCACTAGATGTCAAATCCACAATATTTTCTAGAACTTTTGGTCAACCACACAAAATAAATTTGCTTAATACGCATAATACAACAATATTTTTAATAAGTGTAAGAAGGGTTCTGTTCACCATAGGTGGATTAAATCGGGTTTTTTATTTTAATTTTTGAAATGAGTAAATCGTACACACTTCCATGTAATTTTTTTTAAGTGTGTCATATTAAAAAACCAAAACAAGGTGACGACGGTGGTGTTTTTTTTGCTGCTAGGTTTTTGGAATTTGTTATCAAAATACGTAAGTAAAGCTAAATTTAATTTAGATTCTGCAACATTACGTTGTATCTTTTACATGTACGCCCCTCAGCTCTGAGAAACATCCGGACCAGATCCTGTCGGGTTGCTTTATCGGCATGCGAAATACGGAAACTCCCTGCGCATCTGCGATATTGACACACCGAGAGCGTTGTTCAGATCCTGGGCTAGCCACTTTTGGTTCGAGGTGAGTGATTATTGAATTGTTTCCGAGACACGGATTAATAATTTTAATTATTCTATATGTGTGTGATTTCAGAATAATCGAGTACGAGCAGTTCATGCCGTGCACCAGCTGCTGGGAAAATATCGATTGTTGTCGAAGTTGTCTAAACGAGGAGGAGGTTGGGGATGGAGAGTGCAAGCTTTCGACCGATGAGTAGGGATTCCCGGAGCCGTTGCAGAATGAAGCTTTAAGTCGTGCTGGGGAAGTTTTTGTGAAGGGACATTGGCAGATAATGTGAACACGGTCGGTCGGATCGGGTGAAAGCGACGACATAAGGAATTAGGAAGAGGAGGAAACGATTGAGAATTCGTCGAAGACGATCGCTGCCAGACGCAGCCAAGGGAAGAACCCAGTCCGAAGGGGTCGTCGAACTACTAGTAGGTACAAGGATGCTTACATCCGGCGAAACTTCCTGGAGATACATCCCAGGAAAGTGTAAATAATCTTTCCGAAGGTGAGTGTTATTGCGCATTTCACACCCCACTAATCTCTTTGGCAAGTGTGTACCCAGGCCCGGATTGAGGATTGTGGGGGCCCGGGGCCCGAGCGGATGTGGAGGCCCCTCGGAGAGATGACCAAAAATGGTTTTCATTATTTTCGAACAGTACTTGAGCAATATGAAAAAAAAGCTAATGTTAACAACCAAAAAAGGTTTTTGTGGGGGCCCCTAAAATGTGGGGGCCCGGGGCCCGGGCCCCCCCTTAGATCCGGCCCTGTGTGTACCTATATATATATATGAAGGGATTAGAAGCAAAGGGGTGTAAGTGACAAAAACCCACTTTCGAGTAAATGAGGTTTAAAGTTTTTCACCAATTTTCCGTCCCATACGAAATGTATGGAGTTTCAAAATAAAAAAAAGTTCCTGAAAGATTGAAATCTGAAGAATTTTATGATATGCACAGCATAGGGAAGATTCAAAAATTACGTCCATCGTTTTTCGGGATTTCTAGACCCCCCCTCCCCCCTCTGTCACGCAATTTCCCTATACTCAATACACGTACTGTCACACTTTTCTAGACCCCCCCCCTCCCCCAAATGTTGGACGTAATTTTTGAACGTTCCCATACGGTCACAAAATGGTCACTTACACCCCTTTGATTCTGGGCCCCTCATATATACCGCTCGTTTATAAGATTTATATTCGAATCGTATTATGTTTCCAGTTCAAAACCGAATTAGCGACATTTTTTCTTTTACTTGCGCTGCTTTTGCCTTGCGTTAAACACAATGTTGGAAGTGAGGCGCTGTATTGTACACCTGGTATTCTATACAGCGCCCCACTTCCGACATAGTGTATAACCATAGACTAATTTCAAGACCTCGATGTACCAAAGAAAACGATCAAATTTTCGGTGACCAGTCCGGTACCCAATAAATATTCATAACCGTGTATTTTTTTCCGTGTAAATTGCCTTTTGTGTAAATTTTATTTAGCGTGTTACACTGATCTGACAGCTCTGACAGTAGGGTCTAAACATAAATTACGTAAAGTGAGTACCGAGGATTGTTCACAATCTGCGAACTTGACTGCGGAAAAAATTGCAACCATGACGCCGCTGGTATATTGTGTTTCCAGTTCAAAACCGAATTAGCGACATTTTTTCTTTTACTTCCGCTGCTTTTGCCTTGCGTTGTACACTATGTCGGAAGTGGGGCGCTGTATAGAATACCAGGTGTACAATACAGCGCCCCACTTCCGACATTGTGTTTAACGCAAGGCAAAAGCAGCGCAAGTAAAAGAAAAAATGTCGCTAATTCGGTTTTGAACTGGAAACATAATAACGCAAGGCAAAAGCAGCGGAAGTAAATGAAAAAATGTCGCTAATTCGGTTTTGAACTGGAAACACAATATGAAAGTTCACAGTTCAGTAGTTTCCGATTCGATAAAGGGTCAGACAGAAAGACAGAAATTCATTTTTATATATAGAATAGATCGAGGAATAGATAGATAGATTTATCGAATCTTGTAATATTACCTCTTCTTCTTGGCCTTGCGTTTCAACTGGGACAAAGCCTGCTTCTCAGCAGTGTTCTATAAGCATTTTTTTTGCTTTGTAACTGATTTCACTTATTTGAAACTTTCCAATAGAATAATCTTTTGCATTTCGACGCTATAGTCTGAAAGGTCTTCTAATATAGTTTCACTCTTTAGGCCTGGAACACATAACATTCTTGTTTAAATCTTTCGATGAATTAAACAGACGTATGTACTGTGTTCGAGGACTTAGTTCAACTGATGTTTTTAATTGCTATAAAAATAATGGTTAGGCACGCTGTAATGTTACTGTTGTACCTCATCACCCACTAAATGCAACTACATTAGTGGACTAATAACACTTAGCGCGCTTAGGCACGGTTCCATCATGCCGCTTATAGTGTTGCCACATATAGTGTTTAGTTTGCTAAACCCAGTTATCTGGCTGGTGGGGCATGGGAGCCTAAGCTTCGACCATTAATGCAAATAGACGTTACTTCAGACATGAGTGATTCGAATATTTGAAGAACTATTCAAACTATATAGAAGCTTGTGTATAGTCAACATTTAACGAACTTAATCTATGCAATATTTTGCATTTTACGGCTTCGAACGATGCTCAAGTATAGGTTCAAGTTGTAGTATATCGAGTTTTTTTTAGTGCTACAATAATGGTTAAGCACGCTGTAATGTTACTTTTGTACCTCATCACCTACTAAATGCAACTACATTAGTGGTCTAATAACACTTGGCGTGCTTAGGCACGGTTCCATCATGCCGCTTATAGTGTTGCCACATATAATGCTTAGTCTGCTAAACCCAGTTATCTGGCCAGTGGGGCATGGGAGCCCAAGCTTCAATCATTAATGCAATTAAACATTACTCGATTTACGACATGATTGATCCAAATATTAGATAATTTTTCGATCTGTGTTCTTAAAATGTAGCCCTGAATATACAAGCTTCTAGTCCAAATGCATAAAGATAGTTCAGATTCACTGTTTTTCAGAATTTTCTCAAGCAATCAGTAACAAAAGTAAAAAGCAGAAATAGATCAAATCATGCCAAAATGTTCATGATCGCTTGTAAAATAAAACTATTCCAAAACATTAGAATTTTCTGTTTCACAATAGAAAACAATTCCCAAACCTTTGGATAGGATAGGGCAAAACAGTATGTTCCGTAATCACAATTGAAAGTAATTCCAAAACAATAGAATCTAATGTGTAATTAAGTCAGTGCTCAAAGAACAATATGAAAACATAAGAATCTTGTGTATCACAATAGAAAACAATTCCCAAACCATTGAATCAAATGTGGAATCAGTAATAAAATTACTACTCAAAACAATACGTTTACCGTGCAATTCACTGTTTGAAACAATTCGAAAACATAAGAATCTTCTGTATCACACAAGGTATCACAATAGAAAACGATACCCAAACCATTGAATTCAATGTAAATACAGTACAAACAGTATGTTCTGTTTCACAATAGAAAACAATTCCAAAACAATTGAATCAAATGTGGAACCATAAATAAAATCACTACCCAAAACAATACGTTTACCGTGTAATTCACTTTTTGGAACAACTCGAAAACATAAGAATCTTCTGTTTCACAATAGAAAACCATCCCCAAACCATTGAATCTAATGTAAGATCACAGTTCAAAATAGACAGTTCTTGGCATATTTAACAATTCAAAACAATACAAATACATAAAAATCTTCGGTATATTTGATTCCCCGTATATGTATTAACAACATTTCATTTACATTAGAATCTTCTGTTTTGCGAAAAAACTTGTATGGAAAAAAGTCATTTTTTGTATTGTTACGATACTTAACAACCTATACAATTCAATGTGAAATGCTCATTCACATTTGAGTCTATTGTTAGAAACATTTGATTCTATTGTTTTTCAACTGTTATTTTAACATTGAATTCTATTGTGAGAGTATGGTTTTCAATGGTACTGTTACATAAGAATCCTATGTTTTTCTATTGTATTTTTTATCCGGGTTTATAAGTGCGAAAACGTTAATAAAAGTGCACGATTGCTTTAAGGATCAAGCATCCGTCATCAATTTTCTCAAAATGAAAAGCAGTTTTTTCGCTGTAAATCAAAACAACAGCCATAAAAATATATTCACTGCTTTCCATTCCTCATGTGGATTATAGTGAATACATTTTTACGGCAAAGGCTTTTGTTTCAAACGAGAAAACTGCTTTCGAATGTTTGATGATGACGATGATTTTAATGACAAATTGTTCAACGTTAAATCCTGTCGATGTCTTCTGCGCACTATTTCTTTGATTTATGCTGAATAAGTGCTCTGAACACACCGAGTTTATTTGTAGCAATCGCGCACTTTAATTTACGTTTTCGCACTCATGAAAACTCTTGGATAGTCCAGTGGTGAACTTAATGCGCTATATTTCATTAGATGACATCTACAAATACATCTGTAGAAGAATTAGAATGCTCCCTCATTGTAACGTCACCGAAATCGTTTCACTTCGAAATTTAAAGTTTTCACCCTCAAAATTACCTTATATTTTGCCCTGGTGGTTGCTATTTTCCTTTGACGATGGCTTTTAATATCATCTTTCTTAATGACTTAAGGGCAAAGTCTTCGGTATACCAATCCGTGTGGTCAATTAATGATTTTTAATGAAACTCAACGTACATATGTACAGATGGATATATTATTAGTAAAATTGCGAAAAAATCCACAGCTCAGGTGAGATTTGAACTCACGACCCTTATACGCTAGACAAGTGCTTTTCCAACTAAGCTACCGAGCCAATTAATGACACGGCATTTTGGTTGGTACAAGGTAATTCCAATCTCATCGATCATGCTTCATCTTTCCCTTAAATTTCACCGCAAATATATCTATCTCTTATGTACACATGCATGAAGAGCGATGCGATTTATTTACTGTTGAAACTGTTTGCCTAACTTTCAGGCGTCTCTTCATCACCGACTGTGGTGAGGAAGAACAATTGAAACCTGGTAGGCGACCAACGTGTCGTTCGCACTCTTTCATATACGACAGATTACTACAGAAGAGGTAGAAGCTCGAATATGACTTAAGGGCAAAGTCTTCGGTATACCAATCCGTGTGGTCAATTAATGATTTTTAATGAAACTCAACGTACATATGTACAGATGGATATATTATTAGTAAAATTGCGAAAAAATCCACAGCTCAGGTGAGATTTGAACTCACGACCCTTATACGTTGAGTTTCATTAAAAATCATTAATTGACCACACGGATTGGTATACCGAAGACTTTGCCCTTAAGTCATATTCGAGCTCCTACCTCTTCTGTAGTAATCTGTCGTATATGAAAGAGTGCGAACGACACGTTGGTCGCCTACCAGGTTTCAATTGTTCTTCCTCACCACAGTCGGTGATGAAGAGACGCCTGAAAGTTAGGCAAACAGTTTCAACAGTAAATAAATCGCATCGCTCTTCATGCATGTGTACATAAGAGATGGATATATTTGCGGTGAAATTTAAGGGAAAGATGAAGCATGATCGATGAGATTGGAATTACCTTGTACCAACCAAAATGCCGTGTCATTAATTGCCTCGGTAGCTTAGTTGGAAAAGCACTTGTCTAGCGTATAAGGGTCGTGAGTTCAAATCTCACCTGAGCTGTGGATTTTTTCGCAATTTTACTAATAATATATCCATCTGTACATATGTACGTTGAGTTTCATTAAAAATCATTAATTGACCACACGGATTGGTATACCGAAGACTTTGCCCTTAAGTCATATTCGAGCTTCTACCTCTTCTGTAGTAATCTGTCGTATATGAAAGAGTGCGAACGACACGTTGGTCGCCTACCAGGTTTCAATTGTTCTTCCTCACCACAGTCGGTGATGAAGAGACGCCTGAAAGTTAGGCAAACAGTTTCAACAGTAAATAAATCGCATCGCTCTTCATGCATGTGTACATAAGAGATGGATATATTTGCGGTCGGAAACTATGAGCAACCTTAGGGAAGATCGGGTAACCAACCCCGGTGGGAACTTTGGTCATAGGCTGACAGGGAAGGGGGGGTTTGCTTCGGTAAACCTGAGCGTCTGTTCTCCAGGAGGAGCGGCTCACAACAGCGTCTGATCCCCATGTTAGGGGCGGCTGATCTACGTCCGAGTGCCAGGGAAGGACTCTAAGCTCAACTGTGCACTATGGTCCTCCGGAAAGTAGGGGGTTGGTGTCAGGCCCTACGAGTCAGCCGTAAAAAACCATTGTAACGGAAAATCAGCAACAGAATAATACGAACCGAACCCAACGGCAACGACCCCAGCGAACAAAAAGGATTTGCGATTGGAAACTCGGTACGTGGAACTGCCGATCTCTCAACTTCATTGGGAGCAACCGCATACTCGCCGATCTACTGAAGGACCGCGGGTTCGGCATCGTAGCGCTGCAGGAGGTGTGTTGGACAAGATCCATGGTACGAACGTTTAGAGGTAATCATACCATCTACCAGAGCTGCGGCAACACACGCGAGCTGGGAACAACTTTCATCGTGATGGGTGATATGCAGAGGCGCGTGATCGGTTGGTGGCCGATCGACGAAAGAATGTGCAGGTTGCGAATCAAAGGCCGATTCTTCAACTTCAGCATAATAAACGTGCATAGCCCACACTCCGGAAGCACTGATGATGACAAGGACGCATTTTACGCGCAGCTCGAACGCGAGTACGATCGCTGCCCAAGCCGCGACGTCAAGATCATCATAGGTGATTTGAACGCTCAGGTAGGCCAGGAGGAGGAATTCAGGAAAGTTCAGCGCCCACCAGCAGACGAACGAAAACGGCCTACGACTCATTGATTTCGCCGCCTCCAAAAATATGGCCATACGTAGCACCTTTTTCCAACACAGCCTCCCTTATCGTTATCGTTACACCTGGAGATCACCACAGCAGACGGAATCGCAAATCGACCACGTTCTGATTAACGGAAGGCACTTCTCCGACATTATCGACGTCAGGACCTATCGTGGCGCCAACATCGACTCCGACCACTATCTGGTGATGGTCAAACTGCGCCCAAAACTCTCCGTCATCAACAATGTACGATACCGGCGACCGCCACGGTACAACCTAGAGCGACTGAAGCAACCGGATGTCGCCTCAGCATACGCGCAGAATCTCGAGGCCGCGTTGCCACACGAGGGTGAGCTCGATGAGGCCCCTCTAGAGGACTGCTGGAGTATAGTGAAAGCAGCCATCAACGACGCAGCCGAGAGCACCATCGGGTACGTGGAACGGAATCGACGGAACGAATGTTTCGACGAAGAGTGCAGAACGGTTTTGGAGGAGAAGAATGCAGCGAGGGCGGTAATGCTGCAGCAAGGGACTCGACAGAACGTGGAACGTTATAAACAGAAGCGGAAACAGCAGACCCGCGTCTTTCGGGAGAAAAAGCGCCGCCTGGAAGAAGCGGAGTGTGAAGAAATGGAACTGCTGTGCCGTTCCCAAGAAACACGGAAGTTTTATCAGAAGCTCAACGCATCCCGCAACGGCTTCGTGCCGCGAGCCGAAATATGCAGGGATAAAGACGGAGGCCTCTTGACGGAAGGACGTGAGGTGATCGAAAGGTGGAAGCAGCACTTCGATCAGCACCTGAACGGCGTGGAGAACGTAGGCACGGGAGCCCACGGCAACGGAGGAAACGACGACGCCAGTGCAGCGGAGGACGGAAATGAACCAACTCCCACGCTGAGGGAAGTTAAGGATGCCATTCACCAGCTCAAAACCAACAAAGCAGCTGGTAAGGATGGTATCACAGCTGAACTTATCAAGATGGGCCCAGAAAAGTTGGCCACCTGTCTGCATCGGCCGATAGTCAGGATCTGGGAAACCGAACAGCTACCGGAGGAGTGGAAGGAAGGGGTAATCTGCCCCATTCACAAGAAAGGCGACCATTTGGAATGTGAGAACTTCAGGGCGATCACTATTTTGAATGCTGCCTACAAAGTGCTATCCCAGATCATCTTCCGTCGCCTGTCACCTAAAACAAACAAGTTCGTGGGAAGTTATCAAGCCGGCTTCATCGACGGCCGGTCGACAACTGCCCAGATCTTTACCGTACGGCAAATCCTCCAGAATGCCGTGAATACCAGTTCCCAACGCATCACCTGTTCATCGACTTCATAGCGGCATACGACAGTATCGACCGCGCAGAGCTATGGAGAATCATGGACGAAAACGACTTTCCTGGGAAGCTGACTAGACTGATTAAAGCAACGATGGACGGTGTGCAAAACTGCGTAATGGTTTCGGGTGAACTATCCAGTTCATTCGAATCTCGCCGGGGACTGCGACAGGGTGATGCCTACTCTTCAACATCGCTCTGGAAGGTGTGATGCGACGAGCCGGGCTCAACAGCCGGGGAACGATTTTCACAAAATCCGGACAATTTGTGTCCTTTGCGGACGACATGGACATTATTGCCAGAACATTTGGAACGGTGGCAGAGCTGTACACCCGCCTGAAACGCGAAGCAGCAAAGGTCGGACTGGTGGTGAATGCCTCAAAAACAAAGTACATGCTGGTAGGCGGAACCGAAAACTACCGGATCCGTCTGGGTAGTAATGTTACGATAGACGGGGATACTTTCGAGGTGATGGAGGAATTCGTCTACCTCGGATCCTTACTGACGGCTGACAACAACGTGAGCCGTGAAATTCGGAGGCGCATCATCAGCGGAAGTCGGGCCTACTACGGGCTCCAGAAGAAACTGCGGTCGAAAAAGATTCACCCACGCACCAAATGCACCATGTACAAAACGCTAAGACCGGTAATCCTCTACGGGCACGAGACATGGACCATGCTCGAGGAGGACCTACAAGCACTCAGAGTTTTCGAGCGACGCGTGCTAAGGACGATCTTCGGCGGTGTGCAGGAGAACGGTGTGTGGCGGAGAAGAATGAACCACGAGCTCGCTGCACTTTACGGCGAACCCAGCATCCAGAAGGTGGCCAAAGCCGGAAGGATACGGTGGGCAGGGCATGTTGCAAGAATGCCGGACAACAACCCTGCAAAGCTGGTGTTTGCAACTGATCCGGTTGGCACAAGAAGGCATGGAGCGCAGAGAGCACGATGGGCGGACCAGGTGGAGCGTGAGCATCGGGCGCGACCGAGGATGGAGAGCGGCAGCCACAAACCGTGTATTATGGAGAAATATTGTTGATTCAGTTTTATCTTGAATTTGATGTAATACTAAATAAATGAAATGAATGAAACCGATTGGAACAAGCGTTGAGTCGATCTGCAGCAAAATTATTGTTCAGTCCGCAAAGCGAACTGAAGACTGAAAACGCACCATCAACATCACATTGCGCCCGTCGAGTCCCACCTCCCATCAACCAGCAGAATTTAGCAGTCAGTCGCCGCATATTGAGAGCGAGCGCACAGTCGGAACATAGCAAACCCACGAGTACCGAACAGTTGCTCTCCGACACAACCCGCACACCCGTGCAACGAGTGTATACGAGCGACCGAGACGATGATGAGAAACGTGTGACGAGCGAGGCGGAACCCACGAGAGATGAGTAACCCGACGAAGCCAACACAGAGAGAAAGAGAGAACTTCCACGCACAGTGTACGCGTCCACTGCCGAGTGCCGATCATCATCATCATCGTTAACCATCATCACGCGTGCATCTAGAACGTTCCACCAGTTTCTAGTGCACATTGGGGACGGTATAAATATACGCGCGTTGCGCGAAGTAGAGTGTAAATCGATCCGGCTAACGATCGCAATAAATAGAATTAAGTTAAGAGAAATTATTCCTCTAGTTTCATCCACCTATCCGAACCAATCCTGGTTTCTGGTGTCAGAGCTCTTAGCTTCTGACCACCAGTTGGAGTGTGCTATCAGCCGACCGAGGCTGAACTAGTCCACTTGAGAGTTGGATACCATTCGCCTGCGGGCACCCCCGGGAAGGAGCTCCAAACCGCTCCTGCTCCCATCCGGCTCGATCTCTGCGGGGACGAGCGCATCCGGTGAGGCCAACCGGCCAATAGCCAGCCCCATTCCATCCACCCTATACAGTCCACTGTGCGTGTGTTCACGCAACAATTATTATTATTATTTATTGTTTATTTCATGTAACGTAAGACTTAAGTCTTTTTTATGTTACTTACGATAAATAATGGTAGTAACAAAGCGCCATTAATTCTGTTAAAACTAATACTTCGAAACATAACACTAATATTAACTTTACTTGAAATGCTCTCTACATCCCCTCTTAAAAGCTATTAACGAATTTTCATTTGAAAGATTAGTAGGTAATGAATTCCAATGTACTACACCTCGCACAAAAAATGTATTCCCGTATTTAAACGTGTGATATCTTGGTAGTATATATTTCTTAAAACGATTGCTTCTTCCAATTTTTAACTTATTGTGTAAATAGCCGGGTTGTCTTGTACTGGAAATTTTATGTAGAAGCAAGCAACAGCGAAACTTACTGAAGTTTTCAAAACGACAGCCAATGAGTAAGTGTTGTAGTTGAGAAACGCTTGAATAGCTATTTAAATTGAACACATAACGAACACACGCATTAAGAGCAACTTTCAGCTTGTTGAAAGTAAAAGCAGATATGGAATCAAGCAGAAAATCGCATGCTATAAAATATGGAAAAATTAGACCTTTAAATAATTTCAATTTGGTAGCAATAGACAAAAATGACGAAGTTCTGGTAAGCGTTCGAAGACTTGCATAAATCTTCCCGCACTGGGCTGTTACGTGGTTCTCCCATTCAAAATTAGATTCAATGCGAATACCTAGGCTAGTTGCACTTTGAACAAACGCAATAGATTCACCAAGTTTCAATAATGGTTTAAGCGTATTTAGAGAAGAATTATTCGAAATGAAAATAGCGTTTGTTTTTCTTGCATTTAAAGTCAGCATGTTCTTGCGAGACCATTCATGTATTCGCCGTAAGTCTTCATTGATATCCAGATTGATTTCTTCAATAGAGTTCGTCAAACACGCATAATATATTTGAGCATCATCTGCAAACAGATGAATTTCGCATTTCTTTACAACGGAAGGCAGGTCGTTAATATACAGCGAAAATAAAATTGGGCCCAATATAGAACCTTGAGGCACTCCGGATTCTATAACAACGAATTCAGATAAACTACCATTGCTAAAAACAGCTTGTGATCTTGAAGTTAAGTAGGATTTTATAAGATAAGCGGCATGATCCGAAAAGGTGAACTGAGTCTTAAGTTTGTGACAAAGAATTGCATGAGAAACAGTGTCAAATGCTTTTGAGAAATCCAAAAGAATTAAAACAACCGGTCGTCCATTGTCGATCACAATACCAATATCATCAATTATTTTAATCATCGCTGTTTTAGTGCTACGTTTAGGTCGATAACCTGACTGATTTTGATTAAGCAGATTATGACGGTTTAAATAATCGCAAATATCAGACTTAATTACTTTTTCGAAAACTTTCGACAATGCGCACAATATACTAATTGGTCTCAAATTGTCTAAAGTGTTCAAGTTTGTTTTTTTCTTGATGGGTACAATCTTTGATTTCTTCCATGCATCCGGAAAAACACTGGTTGTTATTATTGAATTAAATAGATGCGTGATTGGCTCAATCAAAATTGGACAAATAGATTTTAAAAATTTGATTGGCAGCATGTCCAGACCAAGAGCGTTTGACTGTATTGAGTTCATGGCAATAACAACTTCAGATTCACTTATTCTATTGAAGTAAAAATATTCACGTTCTATGGGAATTGTTTCACAGGAACCTTCTATTGCAGTGATGTTACGTGTAAAATGTTTGCGAAAATTATTATTAATTTCGTCAGCAGAGAAATTAACAATGTTTTGATTTTCTGATGAATTTATTCCAAGCATTTTAACATTCTTCCACAATTCTTTCGAGGACAGATTATTATCAAACTTGGAAGCATAATAAATTTGTTTAGCTGATCTTATAAGCATATTTACTTTGTTTCGCGCTCTTTTAAAAGCCAATAAATCATCAGAGCTTTTAAAGCATTTCCACCTAGCATAAAGTAAATCTCGATCTACCATTGCTGTACTAATTGCAGAATTGAACCACGGATTAATATTTCTTTTGCTACGAACAGTGCGAATAGGAACAAAAGTGTTATGTAAATCAGTAAGCAAAGAATTTAAAAACTCTAACTGTTGGTTAGAATCATTAGAGGAATAAAAAGACCTCCAGTCAGCTGCATAAAACACATTTATCAACGGATCAACTTTAACAGCGTTATATTCACGAAACTCGAAACTTTTTGGACTAACTTTATAATCAAAATCAAGAGATGCAAAGACTAAATCATGGTTTGACAATACTGGAGCTTCAATCTGATTAAATCTCAATACTTTGGATGCATCATTAGTTAATATCAAATCCAATTGGGAAGCTCCGTGATTGTGGAAGTATGTGGGCTCGGTTCCTGAACAATGCAGCGAATAAGTAGAAAGTACGCTTTGCAGCCTAATGGATTTCGGCGAATTTACTAAGAGATTTGTGTTGAAGTCACCCAGAAAAACGAGATATCTGTATGCACTACCGTACAGTGAAATATTAATGCGTTTCCAATTTGATGATAAGCGCAGCGAATGTACTGCAAATCATTAAACGGCTTGAAGAAATTTTCGGAAGATCCGAAACTTTTTATAAGCAGCTGTTAAGTCACTTCACCAGAATACCGAATGTAATACCGTATCGCTTCGCAACGGTACCGTGAAACTATTGTGGGTTTCGTCATCTAGATCATCGTCGATTCGTCAACGCGATAGCTGTGAACAAGGGTTGCTGCTGGATTCAGTAAGTATTTGGTCTAGTCCCACCGCAAGAGGAACACCACACCAATCGCGCTTCCAATTGGAAGATTGGCAGCACGATTGGTGACTCCAGAGAGGAGGAGCTACTGCCACTAACAAGTGCTGAATTGAATTGAAGGTTGTCAATATTTGGAAAAAGGTTATTAAAACCCTCAGCTGTTTGAAACAGTAATCCTAACCAGGTCAAATATTTGACCCTGTGTACTTGAGGCCTTAGCTTATTTTTCACACAAACACGTCGAAGCCCTTCACGAATTAAACAGTAAAAGAATTAATTTCGTTGAACCGTTCCGGAGCCTATTCGTGACATACAGTGCCGATTCGTTCGTTGGAAGCTCGTTAGATGGGCTATCTCGATGGTTGGATGTTCACTGGTTGGGGCAAAACCCAACTAAAAAGCACTGTCAGCTGTAACTAAGGTAGTACATACACTAACGATAGGGCTACCATTTGATAAACATGGAAAATCAGGAAATTTTCATTTATTTTGTGGAAAAAATGAGCAAAACTCATCGGATTTTTTAAGGAATTTTCGCCAAAATAAGCCCAAAATCAGATTATGGCTTGCTAAATCAGGACGGATGGCAACCATAACTCTCGCATTACATTTGAAAAGGGCCTATCGATAAAATGTAAACAAATCGATTTTTATACCTTTCCATAGCATCCCCCAACAGTAACATACTGTGCAAACATCACCCGCCTAACCGTTAATCGTATCAGAATAAACCCCACCTTCAAAACGGCCGATCAATGCTTTTTTTTTCAATCATTTATAGGCCCGTGTTCCAAATGGGCCAGTAACGGTAAAATTTTGTTTTCATTTGCTGGTCCTCTCGTTTAAAGGGCCGACAACCGAAAATTTTCCGAAAGGCTCTCGGCCCGAGCGCCGAGAGAGAGAATTCTCTCTCTCAAAAACGGCCAAGCCTTGATACGATGTCAACAACGGACTCACTCGGGGGACCAATCCACGCTAAGAAAATTTTAGAAAGACTCACAATAAGGCTTACACCGGGTGAAGCTTTTTAAATTAGCTTTACATGTTTATCTATAATTTTTCATACTTTTTTGATATTTTTTATTGCAAACTTGATTATTGAAACATAGATACATCTATTCTTGTGTCATTAAAACAAAAAGCATGTTGAAAAATCTGAAAACGGTGAAATACGGATAAGAAATGTGATGGAAAATGTTTGCATCGATTTTTCTCAATGTTTACGTTCTGGGGATAGGCCCTTTTCAAATGTAACGCGAGAACTAACGAGCCTGGATAAAACAAAGAGGAAAAACGTCAAAAATGGGAACAGTCGATTTTCTGTTATCCCCATAGTTCCAATCGAACAAGAGACCTGTCAAAACGACAAGGATTCACCACATTGATATACTCAAGACACTTTGATATACCTACACCATTTCATTTTTATTTATGGTCCACTGCCCGAATTTATGCTGGTCTGCTTACTCTCACAGAAAATTTGACGTTTGAGCGGTGCCGACACCGCTTAAACGTCAAATTTTCTGTTTTCTGATCCATATTTCAGATTTAGATAAATATGTTTGAATTATTAAACTTAATTTTGAATTCGAATAGAATCGCTCAAAAACCTTCTTAAGTGATTCCTGGCACAAACTTTCTACGGTTACTGCCATTTGAACTGTCATTTATTTGTAACTGCGATCGAAGAAAAAGCGGTTTCTTGAGCGATTCAGGCAAGGAATATCCCATGCATCAAAATAGGCTAAGAAAATCCTTCTGAACTGCAAACAGCCTTTTAGAAAGAAGTTCAAGTACTAATACACGATAATTAGTACAGTTTATGAATCAACATTATTTTTTAACAACTTCTAATTTTATCCAATGAGTCGCAAACCAAAATCAGTTGGGAATCACTGCCGCGAGAGAGAGCACCGAGGAGCCAGCAGCCAGACAGACACACACACAAACGCACGCATCAATATAAATACAACACACGACGATGCCCTCTTTTCTTTTTGTTTCCCTGCCCTTCCTTCATTGCGATGCTGCTGGCTTCTTCTGGCTACTCAAGTGGGACTGCGCCTGGCTGGGTCAATAAAGCCCCCAAATCCGTAATCCCCGTAATACAAACCGATCCAAAATACGTCCCGTGTCGAAAAAATAAATCAACACCACTCATTTTTCGCTGCCATATTGCGCGTATTTTCTACGCCACACATTACTGCAGGAAAAACGAAAAACTTTCAATGCACTCGCGTTTTATTTTTATTTGTCACCTCCGCCGCGCCGCGCTCCAACTTCCGACCGATTGTCTGACGTTCGCCGCGCCCCGCGCACTCTTCTTGCTTCCAACAAACTTACGTTCCGTTCCGTGCGTGCACTTTTCTTCTTCAATCGTAGTAGTATTTGGTCAGACACGGGGAGGTTCGACGAGATCTTGAATGAATTTTTTCCACCGCGACGACGACGACGGGAGTTGACCCGCAAGGAGCTGACGCAATGTGTTTTTCTCGCTCGGGTTCGAAGGGCACTGCTTTTTTTCGGAAAATTTGATCGTTGACTTTGTGTACAGGATCCACACTAGCGCAAATTTGCCAATTTGCGAACAATTTTCATTACTTTACTGCGGATAAAGTGCCCAAAAGTTGCTTCCGACGATTTCGTGCTCCCGATTTTCACTTCACACTGCGTGATCATCACCGAACACACTCGCAAACTCACCACAGAACTGACTGTGCGCGATGATGGGCCAATGATGATGGATGATAAAAACCAGGGGGATGACGAAGGGCCAGAATCATCTACCCAGCATTCAATTCAACATGGCGTCCAATGTTTTGTTTTGATTGCTTAATTCATGGAAAAACTGCGCTGGAAGCATCGACGCTGCTACATATAATATCATGCAAAGTGATAAAGAAAGAGAAACAATCATCAAAAACAACGATTTCGTTTAAAATGTGTAATTTCTGAAATAAGCACTAGCATCACACGAGCCACACACCCGAAAATCAGGAGCGAGTTAGGGTAAACCGACCAGAAAGTGGGTACCAAAACGCGCCGTACCAAAAATGATGATGGGTGGAGCGGCGATGTACCGAGTTTGACAGCCGTGTCACCCCACTGATAAAAACATCCATCTGAGTAGAGATGTCCAAAACGGAAAGGAAAAAATCGATAAACTTTATGAAATCTCGGATTTATAAATCTAGATTGAGTTTAAATAAGGGCGAAAGTAACATGAGCGAGTTCTCTTCATCGACTCTCTGTTCTTCAAATTAAAGTGACAAGATGCAAGTATGGTAGAACTTTTTGGCCATAAATCGTTAGGTTGCGATGCAATCTAGCGTTCAAGTGTAAAAAAGTTCGATTGAATTTGCATCTTGTCACTTTAATTTGCAGAAGAGAGAGTCGATGAAGAGAACTCTCTCATGTTACTTTCGCCCTTATTTAAACTCAATCTAGAAATATTAAAATATTGCGGCGCTTATAATAAATCCACATTGGGCGGCGGCGATATGGCCGCTAGGAGATTCCCGCGATACAGACGCAATGTCAAAGTCGAACAGATACTGTCACCCGCCCAGCAGCATCGCAGCAGCCTTCAGGCCGTTCATACCAAAACAAAAGTTAGTACAATGGCATCTCAAGTGGCCAGAAATCGTAAGAATATTTATCGCTACATTGTTCCACTATACGCATACTCATCACCTCGTCGGCTTTGTATTTAATAATCGGGATGTTATTAGTGATGCTGCAGGAGGATGCGGCTTCATCTTTTCCATTTCCACATTGCGTCTGTATCGCGTGCATCTCCTCGCGGCCATATCGCCGCAGCAGCATGTGGATTTGATATGAGCGCCGCATACAGAATTTCTGACCATCAGGTCGCTCATAGTGGTGCGGTTATATTTTGACAACTTGATGGAAAAGAAGAAGACAAACGCGTTTTGCGGATTTATCTTGCAAGGCACAATATTATAAATATTAAATATAAATTAAATCGAACTTTTTTACACTTAGACCACAGACAAACAGACGTAACACTCTGATAATTCTCATCGTACACCGATTTAACGGTCTTTTTCAAAATTTGATAGTTGGCCAACTGCCCAACCGTGGCGCTCGCATAGTTTTTGTTCGAGTTTGACGTTTGCTCACTACCGGCACCTAGTTGGTGGTCGGCCAAACTTAGTCCTTTTAGCATTGGGCGAATATGTTTCCGCGACTATGATTTGAATCGAAAAATGTTCGAAGTGTTACGTCTGTTTGTCTGTGCTTAGATGCTAGATTGCATCGCAACCTAGCGATTTATGATCTAAAAGTTCAACCATACTTGCATCTTGTCACTTTAATTTGAAGAAGAGAGAGTCGATGAAGAAAACTCTCTCATGTTACTTTCGCCCTTATTTCAACTCAATCTTGATATATAGCACAGAGAAACAGACGTCACACTCCGCTCGCTTCTCATCGATCACCTTTTTAACGGTTGATTCAAATTTTCGGTTGTAGGTCGATTGACCACTCGCTGCGCTGGCGTCTTTTTGGCTCCTGTTTGACATTTGCTCACTACTGCCACCTTGTGATGACCCGGCCAATCACAGTACGTTAAGCATTGGGCGGTTATGTTTTGGTAACGATGTTTTCCAATGAAATTTGATCCAAGAGTTACGTCTGTTTCTCTGTGGTGTAACTATTTAGCAAACTGTTGAATTTAAGTGATGTACAGTTAAATACGCATGTACAAGGCGAAACTGGAAGCATTTCCTCATTTTTTTTGGTTTTTGATTTTTTTATTAAATAACGAAGCAATATTTTCAAAATCGGTTTTCGTGCACATGTAGAGTATGGATCAAGGTATCTCCTGATTTTTTTCCTGGTGGAAAAAGTTTTCCATTTTTGCAGAAACCATTTTATTGTGAAATTTTGTTTAGAAATGGTTTCCGAAAAAACGATAAACATTTTCCACCAGGGAAAAATTCAGGAGATATCTTGATCCATACTCTACACAAGACTCTACATGTGCACGAAAACCGATTTTGAAAATATTGCTTCGTTGTTTTATAAAAAATCAAAAACCAAAAAGTGAGGAAATGGATCCAGTTTCGCCATAAGTGTGTTGCGCAAATAACATCACAAACCATTTGAGAAAAGGTCATTTTATTTTGCCACTATGTCTCACAACCTTTCATCGCTATACTATTTGACAATTTGTGCACTATATAATACATATTGTTACAATTTGTTATGGAGTGCATAATTCTTTATGATCGAATGCCGAAGTTACATAGTTTTCAAAGGAAAAGCACCTGTTCGTGGTACAGTAACAGTATCAGATAAAGGACACATACTGTTTGGACCTTAATACTAACCAAGGGGTAGTCACTCTACAGTGTGCCTTGGGCACATCGGGCACACCAATGGTACCGGCTGGCACATGATCCCACATTGAACTGAAATTATGAGAAAACCATCTCAGCAAACTTTGAAACCAGGAAAAATGTCCAGCTGTCAAAACGTAAAAATCGCTTCGGCAAGAGTTTATCTCTATTTTTACATTTCCCATTGACCATTTTACATTATTTTCTTCATATTTTAGGTTCAAAAACGTAAATCAACATTACGGACTGTTGTCTTTATGGGTTTGGTGATATGTATTTGTCCATCGGTCATCATATGGAGACTACATCGTAGCACAAGTCGTAGCAATAAATAAATCATCTTGATCTCAGAAATAATGGTCAGGGTATTTTGAGTTTGAAGAACAATTATTCCCAATGACAATCAAGTCAAAACCCCGAAATAAATACACTTTGTATCACTTCATCATCAGGTCTAAGGTTCACCTCGAAGGACTACCATCTGTTCTATCTTTAAAGGTCTTCACTCGTTACTCAGTTCTACTATCCTTTGAGGTCATAGTAAAAGTAGTACTACTCCACATCTGTCCTAGAAACCTTTGCGAGAATAACCTGTTTCGTATTCAGAAAATGTTCGTTCTTAAGTATTTTCGCCAGTTTTGTTCTCTTTGTCATGTCTGGCTTGGGTAATAAGCATCAAAATTAGCTTAAAAACATTCCCAACCAAACTGAATTATACGGCCAAGTACCAGAACATTTGGCCGACAAACTCCCTCATAAGAAAGAAATCAAATCTACCGAAAATACTCAGGTTCTTTCTTCCCAATTAGTTTGCCCTAGGACAAAGGCATTTAACCGGGCTGTCGTGGGTGTAATGTAATTCCGCGAATAAGTTTGAAAATATGTATATTTTATCTCCAGGAGTGAACACCAGACCATGTAAGAGAAAGTGACGGTTTCGTTGCGGTTTCGGCAGTTTCTAAACGTATTTTATTCATAGTCAGGATGAAAATGTAGTCTATTTTGTGCAAGAAATAAACTTGTTTGTGCAAATGGATCTTCGAAACAATTTTCACGAGTTGGTTTCATATATTGGGGTTAGATTGACAACAATAATATGTCCCTTTATGCATTATTGCTGATTCTTCTTTATTAACGCCACCGCTCCTGAACCTAAAATATAAAATAATAATTTTAATTGGAAAATCCAACATAACATAATCATAAAAACTTGCGGAAGAGATTTTCACAATTTTCATGACAGTGGTCATTTTTTCCTTCGATTCAATGTTTGCTGAGATTGTTTTAGTATGTTTTCAGTTCAGTGCATCCGCCATTATGACAAGCGTGCAAATCTGATTCTCGGCACCTCGGCACACTAGGGCACACCAGTGCACAACGTTGGCACAAATGAAGTGTGTAGAGTGACTACCCCTTGATACTAACTGTATTTTTCTATGCGGGAGTACAGTCAACTTTCGTTTCGTTGCATTAAAACTCTTAGCCCAGTTAGTGAAAGTCTTTCAAGGTAATTTTCAACTGTCAAATGATCACTATTAATAAAAATTCAGGGCTACCCTAGGGGCTACCAACCTCGAGAAATCGTGCTTCATTTCAAAAAGTGACGTTTGACTTCTGCTATTGCCCACCTTACGGGCGCCCCGTTAAAGCGCAGCTGACCTAAATGTAGAATAAAAATCGACGATTTTAAATAACAGAATTGGGTTCTTTAGGGGTATCCGGATTATTACATAATCGAATTCTCCGCCCAAAAATTAGTCGAAATCCAAAATTTCATCATTTTTGGACAACGGGAACTATTTTTAAACTGCATTTAAAGTTTGTATGGGGATTTTTTTTTGTTCGGGTCGAACTGTCATTTTATCGATTGAACTGTCATTCTATCGACAAAAATTACAACTGTTTTGTTAATTTAACTATCAAAACAAAGGTATTGGAATCTAATAAAATCACGTTATATTATGCTTTTGGTCGAAATACGAAGTGACCGAACGTGCGAAAATTGATTTTTAACCTACTTAGAAATGTCGCAACTCAATTTGGATTAGTGCATATTGTTGCTCTTAATTAGCTTAATGATGCGCAACAGAAAAAATAGATTCAAATTTACTTCGCAGCTGAAACTTCGCATGTGCTTCTAGCGACGACTTCGATTTGGTGGTGCGACGATAATACTTAGAAAAATGAGCTCTTTCGATTAGGCTATAGAAAATACCAATATTTTATTCACTAACAACCCAATTATAAATCATCCCTATAGTCCATTTTACGAGCCGATTTTATGAATGAATTTTGACAGGAGGTAGTGTCCAATAACCCGTAAAAACCAATATCATCATCAACATTGTTGTCACTTCGTAAAATGGCTCATTCATGGATCCGAGTGGCCCACATCGGCCAAAACCAATCATGACTAACCCACCACTTAGCATACTTTGGCCGATCAGCGCACATATTCACCACAGAAAATGTCATCTCCGTGCCCGTGGACCCATCAAAATAACACTTCAACCCTGGCCGCAATCACCAATAAATTTTGCACCGCGACTAGTGAGCGATCGTCTTCATTTTAGCCGAAGAAATTTGATCCGATTTGAGCGTGCTACAGTTGCCGTGTGTGCTCCAGGCAAGCGATGGGTCTCTCGCACAGTATTTCCGTCCCCGGTGGCGGTACCGAGGGCTACCACGTCCTGCGGGTAAGTGCCGGATTTTTCGTTTTTCTGATCACTGCCCTTGCCGGAGTTGCGGGATGACAGATGACGTGTTCAGTTTTTCTTGTTTATGATTGCGGAATGATAATTTCGGTTTTTGGAACAGGTTCAGGATCATTCCCCCGGTCAGATGGCCGGGCTGGAGGCGTTCTTTGATTTCATCCTGGCGATTGGGAACACCCGACTCGATCAGGACAACGATACGCTGAAGGAGCTGCTGAAGGCAAATATTGACAAGGAGATCCAGATGACGATTTTCAGCAGCAAAACGCAGAACATCCGAGTGGTGAACATTACGCCGAGTACGACCTGGGGAGGACAAGGGCTTCTGGGGGTGAGCATACGGTTCTGTTCGTTCGAGGGTGCCAATGAGAATGTTTGGCACATTCTGGAGGTGCACCCGTCGTCGCCGGCAGAAGAGGCTGGTTTGATCCCGTTCACGGATTACATTATCGGAGCGGATTCTATCCTGCACGAGAGCGAGGATTTGTTCACGCTGATTGAGTCGCACAAGGGAAGACCATTGAAGATGTACGTGTACAATATCGATCGGGATGCCTGCCGGGAGGTGACCATCACTCCGAACAACAAATGGGGTGGCGAGGGGAGCTTAGGATGTGGAATCGGTTATGGATATCTGCACAGAATTCCGATCCGGGTGCTGCCAGCGGATGCAAAAATGGCCCCACCCACAGGAGCAGCCCTGAGCCAAAGTATGACTTCGGTGCCGACGTCTGTTCCAGCTTCGGATCCCAATGCGGCCAACCGACCTATTCCGTTCATTCCGATGGTGCCCCCACTGGCGAACACATTTGCCTCGACGGCTGGAACGGTGCATACGGATTTGCTGACTGTCTCGCAGACCGGAACCGTAGATAGTACCACCACGGCGCTGGCCAACCAATTCTCAACCATGAGCACAGCCGATCAGGCCAATAACAATCCCCCGAGTCAGATGGCTCTGAGCGTTAACAATAATGTGACGCCGGCAACGTCAGCAGCGGTCAGTTCGCCGCCGATTACCATCACCGATTCATACTATACACCACCGGCCGGAACTCTGGCATCGTCTGCCGCTAGCAATGGTAAGTGCACACAGTCTGTTATCTTGAACACGTTTTGTAGAGAGATAAGAATTCAAACAACATGTTATGGTTTGGTTTTCGTTCTACGAGACGGTATGCAATGACAAAATATAAATTTTAAGGCTGTAACAACTGCGCTTTTATTGTTTCAGTTCCACCATCTCCCGGAATGGATGTTGCTGCTACCATGTCATCCGCATCGACCACTATTCCGATGTACTCGCCCCCTGCTCAGCAACACCAAGCTTTCTCGGTGCCCAGCAGCCAACAGCAGCAAACCATGGTCAACCTTTCCTACGCTCAACCAACCAATCAAACTAACGTCGTCTCGTCCACTATGACCGTACCGACGGTCAATCCCGGTGTCTTCGCCTCCAACGTACCACCACCGTCGACTCTGGCCAGCGATTTCTACCAAACCTATGGAAATGCTCCGCCGGCAATGTCCGCCGCTGCTACTTCCCTGGCCAGCGCTGTAAGTCTTCCCTGAACAGTTCATTTCCCCCAAGAAATCTCACACTACACCCAACCCCCTTTCAGTTCCAACCGGCCAGCTTGTCGTACCCCTCGATGCCAGCGACGGACTTCGGCGTCCAGTCGTCGCAGTATCAACCGCAGACGTACGCCGCCGGCCAGGCACCGGCCCCGATCCAAATGTATTCGACCTTCCCGCAGCAAGGCACCACCGCCATCGATATGGCGCAATCCGTGCCCCTGTTCCAGCCGAGCGCCGTCACGACGCCCATCTCCCTACCGGGCATGCCGCCCATCACGGTGAACGCCACGATTCCTCCGGAAGCCCTGCGGGGACTGCAGTTTGGCAACAGTCCGGCAGCACCGCCGCCCACCTCGACCCAGACTTCCCAATAAACATGGATGGAAGAAGCAGACAAACGAGCTAATCGAGAAGTAATCCGTAAGAGTTTGTACATAATTTGCGAGGCCTCCGAGGTCTGTTCTGTGGAGTTTCGCCGCAAACCGTGAGTAACATTCTAGGTTCTATCGTGGTTTTATAGCTGATTCAAGAACAAAAATTGTTCCACAGTAATAAAGCCGTAATAAATGCTTAACTGTTACTACTGGATGATTTTATCGTCTCAGATTTTATCATCCAATAGTGACATTTCAGATTTTATAACGGTCGTTATGATCAGAATTTACGTTGTTGAAGCCTAAAAAATCTGGGAACGTTGTTTGGGATGTCAACTTGCTATAAAATTGTTTTGCAGTAAAACAGTTAAGTAATGCATCATTATTGAGAGAGAAAGGGATAACCAGGTTCACCTGGTTAACCACACAATTTAACGTCACTATTATTTTCAAAGAAGCTTTTTAATATAAAATTTTACTATTTAGTGCAATTAGTTGTATGAGAAAGTATCCCGGGGGATTTTTTTTTCGAGATGTCTATGGACCGACTATGACTTTGATGATACAAGTTGATAAGCTAAAACTAATGATAACGTGCATGCAAGGAGTGATAAATTATTAACGATATGAATAAGTTGTAGCAGGCATTTTTTCTATGTTATCTAGTATAAATCAGTATCGGAATAAAGAATCAATCAAAATGCAACGTTTTCAGTATGGCACATCCAGTGAAAGAATTCCTTAGTCGCGTATACATTATTTCTGTTCCCAGATACACCTTGATGAAGAAAATCTTCTTTATAAGATCTCTTCATTCATCGTTCATTTTTCTGGTCATTGTACACGACTGACGCTGGTGCAGTCTCGTGCCGTTCGATCGTAGAATTCTACGGAGTCCAAAATAAGCTCGATTTCCTGCCACAATGCGCCTCTGAATTTCTCTGCTGGTGCCGTTGTCGGCGGACACCAGTGAGCCCAAGTACACACATTCTTCAACCGCCTCGATTTCATCACCGTCGATAGAAATTCGGGGTGGCGGGCGCAGTGATTCCTCCCCGGAGCCCTTTGTCATCATGTGCTTTGTCTTCGACACTATTAATGACTAATCCGATTCGCCTGGCTTCACTCTTTAGTCGGATGTACGTTTCCGCCATCGTCTCAAATTTGCGAGCTGTAATATCAATATCTTCAGCAAAACCAAGCAGCTGAACGGACTTCGTAAAATCTTTCCACTCATGTTTAACCCCGCTCTGCTTATCACACCCTCTAAAGCATTGCCGTAATCCTCTGCAAAATTCGAAAGGAATTCGAGAGTGTCCCTGATACTCGAACTACGTACATAACTCGATCCATCGTTGCCTTGATCAATCGTATCAGTTTATCCGGGAATCCGTACTCGTGCATAATTTGCCATAGCTGGTCTCGATCGATTGTATCATATGCCGATTTGAAATCGATGAACAAGTGATGTGTGGGCACGTTGTATTCGCGGCATTTCTGCAACACCTGGCGGATGGCGAACATCTGGTCCGTTGTAGCGCGTTCACCCATGAATCCAGCCTGATATTGCCCCACGAACTCTCTTGCAATCGGTGATAGACGGCGGCATAAAATTTGAGAGAGTATCTTGTAGGCAGCGCTCTGTAGTGTGATCGCGCGGTAGTTCCCGCAATTGGGTTCTTTAGGGGTATCCTGATTATTGCATAATCGGAATCTCCGTCCAAAAATTAGTCGAAATCCAAAATTTAATCATTTTCGGTGCCCGGGAACTATTTTTAAAATGCATTTAAAGTTTGTATGGGGAAATTTTTTTGTTCGGGGCGAACTGTCACTTTATCGATTGAACTGTCATTCTAGCCACGGAAATTAAAACTGTTTTGTTTATTTAACCATCAAAACAAATGAATCGGGACGCAATAAAATCACCTTATACTCAGAAAAATGAGCTCTTTCGATTAGGCTAAAGAAAATGGCAATATTTAATTCACTAAACAACCCAATTCAACTTGTCGCCTTTTTGGAGATGGAACACACGATACCTTCCATCCATTCCTCCGGTAATACTTCCTCCTCCCAAATCTTGGTAATGACCCAGTGTAGTGCTCTTACCAGTTCTTCTCCTCCGTATTTTAATAGCTCGCTTGGTAGTAGATCCTCGGCCAACCCCCTCCTCAATGTCTTGGAAATCAAGGGCTGGAAATCTTTCGTCCTGTATACGTTATCCTAGATCTGTTACCACGCCGCCTTCGGTGCTTGCAATGTTGCCATTGAGATGCTAATCGTAATGTTGCCGCCACCTCTCGACCACCTCACGCTCGTTCATCAGAAAATTCCCGTGGTTGTCTGAACATATGTCGGCTTGTGGCACGAAGTCTCTGCGCGAGCAGTTCAGCTTCTCGTAGAACTTGCGTGTGTCCTTAGCACGGTACAACTCTTCCATCGCTTCGCGATTTCGTTCTTCCTGCTGGCGCTTCTTCCTCCGGAAGCCTAAGTTCTGCCTGTTCCGCGCCTGTCTATAACGTGCCTCATATTGCTCTCGTACGGTGTTGCAGCATTCTCGCCCATGCTGCATTCTTCTCGTTTTTCAACTGTTCACATTCGCCGTTGTACCAGTCGTTTCTGTGATTCGGAGTCGCGAAGCCTAGTGCTGTAGTCGAGGTACTACCTATGGCGAATCGGATGTCCCTCCAGCCATCTTCAAGTGTAGCTCTGCCAAGCTGCTCTTCCGTTGGTAGGGCCACTGCTAACTGCTGCGCGTAGTCTTGAGCCACTTCTACGTTAATTGACTGTCGAAAGTTTTGAGCGCATGCATACAGCGACTATGTAGTGATCCGAATCTATATTAGGCCGTCCCTATTTTTGCAAAAGTTGGAAATGTTAAAAGTTCAATATTGCAAAACGATCGTTTTAGCTAAAAAACCATCATGCCAAAATTTGAAGTCCCTATCTCAAGGCTAAGTGGTCCCCCACGGGGCCTAAAGTTCTCAAAAATTGTATGGGGTCAAAAAAATCATAAAATTGTTTCGACGAAAAAAATATCCTATTCTACTAGAATCGGTGATTTTAGGACCCTAAAGGGCCAAAAATGTGCTCAGAATTGCGATATCTCTTTTCGTTTCTGAGTTATTGACAAAAAACTACCTAAAAATGAACATTTTGACCATTTTATGAAATGCCTGAGGAAACCTGCCATATTTTGTCCGATAACTCAAAAACGAAAAGAGATATCGCAATTCTGAGCACATTTTTGGCCCTTTAGGGTCCTAAAATCACCGATTCTAGTAGAATAGGATATTTTTTTCGTCGAAAAAATTTCATGATTTTTTTGACCCCATACAATTTTTGAGAACTTTAGGCCCCGAGGGGGACCACTTAGCCTTGAGATAGGGACTTCAAATTTTGGCATGATGGTTTTTTAGCTAAAACGATCGTTTTGCAATATTGAACTTTTAACATTTCCAACTTTTGCAAAAATAGGGACGGCCTAATCTATATTCGCACTGCGGTATGTGCGGACATTGGTTATATCCGAGAAGAATTTACCGTCGATAAGAACGTGGTCGATTTGGTTTTCTGTTTGATGGTCGGGTGATCTCCAGGTGGCTTTGAAAAACTATGCGCGCGCCTCTGGTTGTGAAAACCACAACTATGAAATAGTGTAGAATTAGCATCTAAGTTAAAATACACAAAAATTAAAACTAAAAAAAAACAACTATGAAAATTTAAATTGTTCGTTGTGAAGTTGCGGGGATATAGTTCATCGTAGATTATCCTGTCACATCCTGCGAAACCTAGTGACTTGCAATTCCATGTTCCAAGTTTCCAATCGTAGTCCTTATTTCGTCGCGTGGGTCTTTGCCGATTGTATCGAGTCGTATTTTCTCTTATGTTATTCGCAATGGCGATTTTTACGGGTGGCTTATTGGGCCTACGCCAACACTCCTGTCTCGCCGGAGGGCCATCGTGCCAGTTTTGTTTAAGGTTGAAGGATTCGTCAGCTTATTTTGGACATCTTCTTCTTGTTGCTGTTCTTGTTTTGGAAATCAATCATCAAATCGTACGACAGTGTGTGTGCCACAAAAACACGTGCTTTATTAATTGATACTTTTTGATTCATGAAGAGCTATGAAGAGTATTGCGATCTGGACATTTTCAAATAGATTCGAAATATATATTTTCAGCGTGATAAGTGCGAAATTGTATATGTCAATAACAAACAGATGATAGACTGTACAAATGATCAATTTGGTTTCGTATTTAACCTTCCAGGACGCTCGCCAGTTTGAGCCTAAAACAGCACCGCGCTCGCGCTGTATATGGTGATTCGGGTTTTTGGTAGTGTTGTTCCTTTTACAACAACGCTCGTCCTGAAGGGTTATTTAACTTCAATCATTCAATCATTCAATAAAAGACATTTTTATAGCTGAGGGGGGAAAAGTGAGTGTTACGATGAAGGAAAATCAATTGTGAGTGCACTGAATCTTTTTTGGAGGAGCAATAAGTCCATAAAACAGTGTAATTTTCTTTAAACTTTTCAAGTAAGTTGGTGGCGTAGATTTTTTGAAAGTGTGTGCGTAACAGAAATAAGCAGCATTATTGTAGTGGTGCAAATAGTGTTCAAAAATACAGTTCACTTTTTACTAGATTTAGGCGATTTTTGAGCTATTTGAGTAGTAATTTTATAGGAAATATTGAGATAATTTATTCTGCCATCCTTTGAATATACGCGGATCAAGGTAAGTCCACATTTATTATATAAAAAGTGTGAATTACTGTTCGGTAGAGAAGAAGATCAGTAAGAAGCAGGCAGTCATCGTCATTGACTCATATTCATTACGACTTCTTCAACCTTAACGTCCCAACCAACACTAGGACGACCACGCTGATGGGGCTACCACCTTGGATCTAGCTGGGCGTGATGCAGCGTTTCTTACTCAGCCGCTGGATGCCAGAACAGACGTTGTTTGAGCCGCACCTCCTTGGTGAACAGATGCTCGGGTCGTACCTTTTCATTTTTTATATAAAGAGGGAATCTGCTTTTACAGATAGGTACTTGAGAGATGGATCCTCGGGTTATGTGGGGTCGACACTAAAACCTCTTTCTCTCTCTCTCTTCCTTACCTTCGCGGTACGTCCGTTAGGAATGACTTTGAGAAGGGGCCTGCTCGTCCATTTGGACACGCACGGTATGAGCCTGTGTGTCCATCTACCCTAGTTGGAGGATGACCAATCCCTCTGCCATTTCAACATCGCCGATGTTCTGGCAATCCGTCTCGCGCCTCTTGTACCGCGTCTCTCGAAGCACCCCTCGTCCTCTGCTACCCCAAGTGCTATGGGCATCATACCCGCTAGCACGCATACCGTGTCCTTTGACACCGTACGGTATCCGCTGATGACCCTAAGCCCCATCAACCTGTGGGTACTCTCGAGCCGCTCTACGTTTCGGTTAACCACTAGCGCGCCCGACCATGCAGCGGAGCAATACCGTAGTATGGAGATCGCTACTGTCGCGAGAAGTCTACGCTTACTCGAGAGTCGAGACTATTGCCGAGCTATTTGACATTATCTTCGATAGTGCCATAATCGCCATGCTGCCCTCTTGCAAGCATATTCCACGTGGCTGCCAAAGTTCAGCTACGATCATGACTTGATCATGACTCTGAGTTGCACCGCATGTTATCCGGACTTGCGGTTGTTCACCAGCACCACCTCCGTCTTGTAATGTGCGAGTGCCAGCTGACGAGAAATCATCCAATCCTCGATTATGCCAATTGCATGCACCGCTGTCAGTTCTACTTCCTCTATCGACTCGCCGTATACCGTCAACCGTGAGGGTAATGTCATCAGCAAAGCCGACCAGCTTTACGCCCGGTGGAAGTGTGAACCTCAATACGCTATCGTACGCCGCGTTGCATAGTACCGGGCCCAAAATTGACCCTTGTGGTACTCCCGCGGTGATGTTGTACCTCTTTTCGCCCTCCTCAGTGTCATAGAGTAGCACTGTAGCACCCTATTCTGGAAATAGCTTTCCAGTATCAGGCGTAAGCTATCCGGGACTCCTAGGTGGTGAGTGGCACATTCAATGGCGGCCCAGCTGACGCTGTTGAACGCATTCTTCACATCCAACGTGACTATCGCGCAGTTCCTCTACGCTTTTGCTGGAGCGCTATCTCGGCCGTTTTGGTTACGGCCTTAATAGCGTCCACCGTCGATCGTCCTTTCTGGAAGCCAAACTGGTTATCCGATAGCCCATAGTCATCTGGTTTCTCGAGACCATCAGCCTCGACAGAATGATTCGTTCCAACAGTTTCCCGGAGGTGTCCAGAAGGCAAATAGGTCTAAGCCGAAGGGTCGCCGGATGGCTTCCCGTGTTTGGGCAACAGAACCAATCTTTGCCTTTTCCACCTCTCCGGAAATTCGCCTCTGTCTAGGCACATCAGCATAGTCATTCTGAACATATTAGGGTATACCTCGATAGCCGACTTGATGGCTACAGTCGGAACCCGGAACCTTGTTCAACTTGAGTGGACGCTTCTTAAGTCGCGACTTTCCAGCAGGCTTCGACCGCAACTCGAGCCGTAGGGCGGCTTGACCGCTCCGCTACGGCTCCGGCGAGCTGCATGGTTTCGTTGTTTCGTGCTACATTGTCGCACTGCCCGTTTGGGTGGACCGTTCCTCCTTGCTCGCGTCTGCAGTACTACGTTCCTCGACCAGGATATCGTACTCCTTTTTGGCTAGGGCCAACGATTTGCGGAGCTTCAGCAGGCCCTGGTTCAGGTCCTCACTGGTGTTGCTCCGCTCGCTCGAGGAACCGATCAGCACATCCAGCTGCTCGGCAATTACCAACATCTTTGGTAGTCCGCTGCTATTGCGGTTCAGCGTCCGCATGAGGTCTGCACCGGTCATCTGTGCTTCCTCGGTTGGTCTGTGGTCCTCGGCACTGTACCGCTTCGTTCTCAATCTAGCTTAAATCAGAAGGACAACAGAGTCCACGCAGCACTATCTTACATCTGAGAGCTCCTTACATATTTTTGTGATTGAGACGGTTGTAATAAATGAACAGCAGGTAGAGATCCTTGGAATGCATAGATTTGATCCAAGGTGTTCCTCATTATAATCGATGAGATCCTAGTAGGTGCGATGGATTGTATCTCAAGCTCAATGGCGCTCTTATATGCAGAGTTCCCAGAGCCCAATGATCTTGCCGATCGCTCCTTGGCGGCAGGTCTCACCAGTAACGTCAACAAGATGAAATCGTTGGGTGTAAACACGGTCAATCCTTCCAGTTTTACGATAGCTGGGACAAATAGTGAAGAAATTGAAAGCTTCCAATATCTTGATAGCAAAATAACGGTCATAATGGCGGCACCATGATCAACATAAGTGCACGGATCAAGAAGGCGAAGACTGCTTTTACGTGTTAAAGAAATGGAAAAAACTATGAAATTAGTGGACGCACTAAATCCGAATTTTCAACTCGAACGTGAAATCTGTGCTAGTGTACGCCAGTGAAAACTTGGTGTATATCAATGGAGAACACTCAACGGCTGCTAGTTTTCACCAATAGATAGATGCCTGAGGTATATAATTTGTACGTGGTCGCCTCACAGTTGGATCTCCAATGTGGAGCTCCATCGTCGATATCATCAAAAGCCGATAGGGGCAGAAAGTAGAGGTGGGTTGGCCTACTCTACGCAGGGGCGGAAACATCTACTAACAAGCGTTAGATTGGAATCCAGCAGGACATAGTAGCAGAGACAGGCCCAGAGGCTCACGATGGCGCAGTCTCAACAAGGAAATAAAGGAATTTGCAATTGACAGAAACTTGACCAGATCAATCGCACAGGATGGAGATCATTCAATTTGGCCCTCTGCACCATCATGGGTGCTCGACTAAAAATAATTAGTAGCTTTAAATGTTTTTTTTTTTTTAAATTTTTATAAGAACTTTAATTAATAGGCCCTGTCTCGCATCGTGTTCTATGTGTATTGTTTTTGTATTCTACTTGATGGTAATGATCCAAAAAAAGTTGAATCCAGTACTCATCTGATCCATCTTGCTTATGAGCGACATAGGGCTGTCATCTACATATCTCTATAAACGCGTAGGTCCGGGCTTACCTCATAAAAATCCTAATCATTTATTGAACCGATTTGTTTCTCCCCAGCCTAATTACATCCGGCAACAACAGTGTCTTCTCAGGTATTGAATCGTGTTTCCAACCTTAGCTGTATACAAGCACTGTAACTAATAACATTGTTTTGGTTAACCCTCAACATCGCTCTTCGACAGGGGGGCGGTTACATAATGTTCGCGATACATCAAAAACAGGCAGAAAACGCAACTCCTGAGCACCTTCCAGGCCGTCGCCTTACCTTAGATGACAATTTCCGTATCGCCGAGCTCCTCATCCGACGGTAGAACGATCTGGGCCGGGTCGATGAAGTCCTTGCTGATGGGTTCCAACCCGGCAGCTTCGCGACGTCTCAGCTCCAGGTAGGCCTCTCGCTGGGACCAATCCTGCAGCTGCGGATCGGGCAGGTACGCCCAGTAGAACGTACCGAACACCAAGCACAGCGTGACGGTGAAAAAGAACGACGAGTGCATCGAGTTCCGGTCCTCCGTTTCCGATTTGTAGTCGAACCCATAGCTTACCCAATTCTTGTTGGTGGAGGCAGCAGCAGCAGCGGCGGGTTCGGCTGGCTTTGCAGCGGCCTTCTTGCTCACGTCGATGGTGGCCGCATCACGATTCTTCTGGGACGACGAAATTAGCCGCGCGTTGCGGACCGATTGCTGGAGAAGGTTTCGCACCAGCAGGGCGCTGCTGTTCAACCGGATCAGGCCGGACATTTTCCGATAAAACGAGGACTTTTCTACGTGCGAGCTCGCGGAATCGACGACAAGGCGAATTTTATTTTCTTGTTTTGACAGTTTGCACAAAATGTCACCCAGGGCCTGAATGCGATCTAAAAGGGGCGTGTGGGTTAAAATCAGCTAATTCTCAAAGCAAGTCGAGCAGCAATATAAATCGAGCAAAATTTCCTGGTTTCCACATAATTTCTCTACACTGAAATAAATTTTCTTGTAGAAACTACCGATTCCATAGTAAAATTACTAACCGTACCTATGATTCTCAACCGACAACAAAATCTGTTAAGGTAACTGAAATATGCTTGACATTACAATGCATTGTAGTAAAAACAACTAAAAGCATAGTCGTCTCAACAACAAAACATTGTTAATTTTTCCAGGACACGCATTTTACAACACAATATGGTTAAAAATACAATGCTCATTTGTTAAATTTAGATTATTTTTGGTTATGTTAACTGCACTGCTAGTTAAGTTGACAGTTTTTTAGTGGAATTAACTGGAAATTGTTGTCGGTTGAGAATCATAGGTACGGTTAGTAATTTTACTATGGAATCGGTAGTTTCCACAACAAAATTTATTTCAGTGTACACACTAAGACCAGCTCGGTGAGCTCGGTATTTTTCGCATCTTTTTACTGAGTTCTCAACAGCAGATTTAACTCGGTATGTTCGGTTGTTTATTTTGCGGATATTCTGTAAACACGCAGAAAAATATCGATAGGTAGAACCTAAAAACGCATCAATTAGAATCTATCATTTTTGCAGAAATTTAATCAATCCATCCTTTTATTTGTTTCTATTCTTCTATGTTTTTGAAACAACAAATTTTTCGAATTCAATAAAATGTATTGATAGATTTTATTGTCAACATATCTCCATTATTGTTTCTATTATAAACGTTTGTAGAATCAACAATAAAGCATTCATTTTATTGTTTTTTTTTTGTGTTTGAGAAGTAAACAGATCATTTTTTGTTTCCCTTCTAAATAAAAATGGAAATTCTGCGCTGATAAAACTGATCTTTTTATGATACTGCCACAGACAAACAGACGTAACACTTGCGAAATTTCCATCAACCACGCTCTAAACGATCATTTTAAAATTTCATAGTTGTGGCTTTCACAACCAGAGGCGCGCGCATCGTTTTTCTATGCGTTTGACGTTTCACACTAGCGCCTTCTGTTGACCATATTGCACAACACAGTGATTCGTGCAACTTTTCCGCCAGGTGATGGTAGTGTGCACTGGGCGATGGATTTCAATGAAAATCGTTCAAGGTGTTACGTCTGTTTGTCTGTGATACTGCTGTTAATTAAGGTAAGTGTACATTACAACTTCGGTTTAGTATATTACTAATATTATTTGTAATTTCAGGCAATATGTTCCATAGAGGTGGACAACATTACAGCAAAAAATCGCATAAGGGAAGCATTGATGGTACCAATAGGAAGCAATCAGTGAAGTACTAGATTGAAAGTGTAGTGTTCGTATGCTTTTCGGAACAGTTAAGAAAAATCGATGCAAGATCGGTCGTGTATAAAACCACGGGGATCTAGCCTTTCACCTCAAAAAATATCATCGCTCTCGACGACATCCACAAATCAAGAAAATGCAATAAACTTACCCTGCTTCCGGTCACACATCCTGCAATCCCACATCCTCAAGCCACCAAAAAATTAAAACCGAGTCTCACTTTCGTTATTAAAGAATATTTATTTACAAAACACAAATTACTTTCACCAATTGGCCACCATCACTACTACTCCGTCCGTTCGTCGCAAACGTCGTTCACAAACTGACTTCATTCTGCCGCCGTGGTGTGCAGGTCCGTTCACGCCTTCTCATTCATCCATTCGCTTGTCATTCATTCTTGCCTCCCTTTTCTTCGTATCCCAGTTGTCCGTCATCGCAGCGTGAAAGAGCTCTCCGATCACGCCTCGTCATCGTGTACTTCAGGTGGAACGGTTAAAAGTCGTAGGTACACTCAGAAAAATTAGATTGTGTAAACTATTTGAATTTAAATCGAAACATTTTCTTTAGTCAACCTATATCACTACAATCGCCTTCTTCTCTATCCTAATTCTATAATCGAAATAAACATACATTTAACAATAAATATGTACAATTACAAAGAAAGTCCTCATTTTATGTAACAATATTGACAAGATAAAAAACCAGAAAAAATATTGCATCAAATGTAGTGTAGCTGATTGAATTCCTTACACACTTAATCTCCAAATTTGATCTCGGTAAAAACGAATAACGAACTCAATCGGTAAAGGTTATTTTAACTGAAATGTCGTTAAAATTTGACAGTTCATCAAAAATAAGATCAAATAAGATCAAAGATAAGCACAGTAGTAGAATTAAAAGGAATTCCCAAGTAACCACAGTGCTGAAGCCTTATTGCATGCAGATATACGGTGTATTTAGTGCAATCATTACTTTACATGCAGACTTACGGTTGATTTAAAGTGGAAGTGGGCAATTATAGAATCAAATTACGATTATACTGGTATAATCTTGAAGCAGTCGCATAATTGCCTATTTCCACTTTAAATCAACTTTAAGTTTGCATGTAAAGTAATGATTGCTCTAAGTACACCGTATATCTGCATGCAATAAGGCTTCAGCACCGTGGTTACTTGGGTTTGCTCGTCCTTTCTAGTTTTTCTTTAGAAGAGTTATTCATTTTTTATTTTCTTTTGCAAAAGTGAAGTATTAGTGAAGTGTTTTTTAAATTAAACTAGAGTCTGAAGGAAAAAAAATAATTTGTCAAAAATAACGAAATTCGGTAACTCACGTTCATTACCGATTATCGGCAAAAATGTTTGCCACAGCAATCGGCAATCTAATCATGTTGCTGAATTTCGGTAAAGCGCATCTGTCAAAAGTGAAAACAACACGTGTTGCCGGGTGCCATCTTCGAAAAAGGAAAGAAACGAACAAGGATTTGTTGAAGCTGGAATTCTCGTTCATTCGTTCTCGTAAGTAAAGCAATTGAACTCGCGTTTTGGTAATGCTGTGTATGATTCTGCTATTAAATATTATTCATTCATCTACTAATGCCTCTTAATTTTCTTTTCAGTTTGATGTTTTGGAGATAAAGCCCGGCAGAAAGAGTTCCGGATTCCCGCTCCAAAAATGTGCCAGTTTGTTTGCCGCCAGCAGAAACGAAAAGCAAAATAGTCCGTGCTAAACAAATCGCTCGTAAATCCAAGCGTAAATCCACCGGGAAAAAAAAAAGCTGTCCACAAAGGCCGCCCGCAGAAGTGCTCCCTCGACCGGCAGAGTAATGAACCGCATCTTCACCGGCCGGGAATGGTAGCCCGTCGCTACCAAAAGTCCGTTGTCGTTCCAGCGCTTGGTGCGTGGCTGCGGATCTGCGCTTCGAATGTGTCGCCGTAGCTGCCCTACAGAAAGCCAGCGAAGCATACCTGGCCGGATTGATTGTTCAAGGACACCAGCTGTGCGCGGTCCACGCCGAGAGCGTCACCATCATGCCAAAGGGCATCCACCTGGTCCGGTGTATCCGTGGCGAGCGTGCGAGGAGTAGGAGGAAGTGACCCCCGGGAGAAGTGTGAAATTGTGTTCCAGAGTATGCATTTTTTCGTTATTTGCTTGCCGCGTGAATAAAATTGTTAACGTAATTATCATTTTTGTTTTACTTTACTTCTTCTTATCAATAAGCATGAAAGAAAATAAGCATTTACTGAATTTCGGTAATAATGTATGCCGAAGTTTTCGGCAATGTATTACCGAACCACTCGTCAAAGTTTGACAGTTGACCTTTGTCAAGTTTGCAGACTGGTCGGCAATTTGAACTTCTACCGAGATTTTTACCGAGCACTCAGCTGTTGGATTCTCGGCGATTTATTTTGCCGGCCTCGGCAAATTAAATTAAGTGTGTAGGGGTATCCACATAATTTCAATATCGGAATCTTCATTTTAAAATTTATCGCAACGCATAGTTTTATCATTTCCAAGCACCTAGCCTGTGAACTAATTTTAGTTTTTTTTTTTTGAAAAAAAAATCGGGTTCAGCTGTCATTCTATCGATTGAACTGTCATTCTGTCCACGGAACCTAAACTTTTTTTTTTACTTGACTGCCACAAAGCACAAAGATTTTGGAACTCAATAAAATTGAATTCAACAATGCCCTCTTTATATTAAGGTAAATAAATCAGCAAAATGTTAATCGTGACATAATTCAATAATGATAGCTGCTTAATTCCTATATTATATATTAACAAAATCTTTTTGATTTTTTTTAATTGAACAGTGTACAGTCATGACTCGCTGGTTGGGGGCTTAATAGTTGGGTGGCTTTTTAGTTGGGGCCCCGTTAGTTGAGCTGTCAGCCAACTAAAAAGTACCTGGATGTCATAATTCATTGTTAAACTGAAAATGACAACCAATCTGTAATTACGAGGGGCGAGCTAATGAGTTTTTGGTTTCTTAAACATTACTGATAATCGAGAAGAATTTCTATTTCATATTTCTCAAAAAAAGAAAATGTACAATTACTTCGAAACAAATGCAAAACATCGGCAATCTTTATTTTGTCGATCATTGAAAGTGCTTTGTGCTTGCTTTTGGTCCGGGTGGTTTCATAAACATCTATATTTTCACTTCACCGACTAAAAACGGGGGAAAATAATTATTTCTCGCATTGGCCATATATGTATCTTGCAAAACGTATCAGTTTTGCTCTAAATGTAAAACAAATTGAAAAATTTTCATTTTTGCTTCCAACCTAAACATGATTTAAAAAAAAAAAACAATGCGCACGCCCCTTGTGCTGCTGTCACTTCACCCAACTAGCGAATCGGATTCGTTGGTTGGGTGGAGGTTGTGGCTCAACGAGCGGGTTCCGACTGTAATCTCAAATATAATTTTGCACATAATACAATAGGTAAATACATCTAGTCCTTGGCAGATCATTTCGTATTGTTTTATTTATACTAAACAATAGGGGTACTCACTAAACAGATTAAAATGCTGCATTAGCCTTGATTTTCTGCTTATTTGAAATGTTTCATGATTTTGCGAATGAAATAATCAAAGATTGCCATGGTGATCGCGACGCTTAATCAGTTTAACCAGTTTACGCTATTAAGTGAATCCCCCTAATATATTTCACAATTCACATCCATAAATGTTTTCCTGTCTAAATCATTTACAACACGTTTTAACTTTCATGGACTCTGATAACGCGAAATAACTATATTTACATTGTCAAAATATTCATGAACAGATTTAAGGAATATCTACTAATGCCGGCATTATCCCCGGATAAAAACTAACCATATGGTGTTTGGTGAAAACCATTCCTGCACCATACAGTGTACCAGCTACAATAATGTATATTGTAATGAAATGGTTCACTAAAAGCTTCGCACATTGTAGCTACTATACATTTACATTCGATTTTTATGTAACACTATATTATACTGTTTTTCTTACGTTTGAACCATTCACTTTTCCGAAACATTATTTTTCCGTGCATTTTTAATTATTTATTCAGTTTTAGATTTTTTCCGTGCTTTGTTTTGTTGATCTTTGTGACTGTTATGATGCAAAGGAAAGGAAAGAAAAAAGTGAATAAGTTGAAACATCAATTTAAAGTCAATAAAATGTTTAAATAAGTAGTAAACCAGATGTCTTAAGAATCGCAGATCCAAGAGATATGGCGGGCTAGGTATGTAGAGTGCGATGAGAGGAATACGATTGACGAACTTTATCTTTGACGTAGAGCCATCTTTAACATATGGACTGGACTGAATACTGAAAGAAATTCTAATATAGGTTCGTCTGTGGGTTCGCTTCTTAACCTAACTTATACTTGAATCGAACTTGACAGTTTTCTAATGAGTTGTTAAATACATACGTGTATTTCAAACTTTAGTCAAACTGGAGCCTCAATATTGCAATAACGGTTAAGCACGCTGTAATGATACTTATGTACCTCGTCACCCACTTCATGCAACTACATTAGTGGTCTAATAATGCTTAGCGCGCTTGGCATAGTTCCATCATGCCGCTCAAAGTGTTGCCACAAATAATGCTTAGTTTGCGAAACCCGGTTATCTGGCTGGTGGGGCATGGGAGCCTAAGCTTCAACTGTTAATGCAATCAGAGACTACTCAGACCTCGACTCAGACTTAGACGTGGGCGATCCAATATATGAAGGGTTATCCAAAACGCTCTGGAGAATTCCCAAAGCGCATTCTCATAATGCTAGTAAGCCTAAGATGCCATTAACAGGAGGAAAATGACAAGATAATATAACATTACATGGTTTATGTAATGTAAACCAATACAACATAACAAAAGAGAACCATTCCAAAACCATTTAATTAAATGTATAACCACCCAAGTAACCACGGTGCTGAAGCCTTATTGCATGCAGATATACGGTGTACTTAGAGCAATCATTACTTTACATGCAAACTTAAAGTTGATTTAAAGTGGAAATGGGCAATTATGCGACTGCTTCAAGATTATACCAGTATAATCGTAATTTGATTCTATAATTGCCCACTTCCACTTTAAATCAACCGTAAGTCTGCATGTAAAGTAATGATTGCACTAAATACACCGTATATCTGCATGCAATAAGGCTTCAGCACTGTGGTTACTTGGGTGAGATTGCTTGCATGGGTTGGATTTGCGAAGTTTCAAAATTTAGTCATGCGATGAAATAAAATACAAGGAAAAAAGTAAAACCACTTTGCTTTTCTCAACTTACACCTACAATCCTAAGGAAACTATAACAACTGAACATAATATTTCTATAATAGTTTTCCTCAATTAATGTCCTTTAGACTTAAAATCAAAACATTATAATTACTCTTGTTATTAGTTTTTGTTTTTGTTGACATGTTTCATCATTAAAAATGTAATACATCTGATTATTAAATCGCTTGGGTGAAGCTTTTTAGGCTTCATGAGTATCCATTAAGCAAAAAAATCAGAAATCGTCAAATTACTGCTTCGTATCTCGTTTCTTCCTTCAAGAAACCTCTGATACTACTTGTAAGGTTTTGTCAAGTGACAAAATATAAAAAAAAACATCGTTTACTTATGTCTTTCTCAACTTCCATGTTTTCTTTCTAATAAAAATGCTGAAAAACTAAATTTGATATTGCTATATTGTGTACAAATTTCTAGAATTCATTGCTTTACATCTAAATATCAGAAATTATCTAGTTATTAATTTTTGTTTGCATATTTCATTATTAAGAACCCAAAACTCTTTTTTTATGCTCAAATAGGTGGTGTCAGGCTCCCGAAGTATCCCTCTTGCATAATGTTTAAGAAATTGTCAAGCAACTTCTTCGTATCCACAATTTCTGGTTCAACTCTCAAATACTTCTGATACAACTTTTTTTCGACTCCTTTTGATTACCGTTAAAATTTAAAATCAAAATATTACCAACCTCTAGATATTAGTATTCTTTTTATGTTTTATCATAAAAACTCAGTACATCTAATTCTAGAATCGCTCGTAGAGACGAACCAGCCAAGGGCAGAAAGTCTCTTAAATAAAGACAAATCAATCATATCAAATTAAAATCGCTTAGATGGGTGAATCTTGCCAGGCTCCAAGATATCCATCAAGCATAAACATCAGGTAATCACCAATCAACTCCTTCATATCTCACATATATCGTGGTTTACCCTCAAGAAACTACTCATACTGCTTGCATGAGTTTAGTTTTTAAAATAAAAAAATCGGTCAAGCGTCAAATTGTCCAAATTTATTTACCTTTCTCAACATACACACTACACATAAAATAATTCCATATTTTGATAGTGCGTAGAGTTATCCATACTCCATTAATCACCAAAACCTTGAATCAAGAATTATATAGTTTTGAGTTCATGAATTTTGATATGCCAGGCTTTCTGATATATTTAATTTGATTCCCATAACATCTGTGTTGAGCATTATATATAGGAGCTATATCTTATCATTAGGAATTCTACATGAACTATTTTACTTACTATAGTTCTGCTTACTCTCAATAAGATGCTATACAGAGTTATCTGTAATATATCCATTCATATCTCTTATCCTTTTTTTTACTTCTTTGCCACCCTGTTTATTCAGAGATTTTATACATACTCATTTCTAGTCTCATTTGTTCTACTCTGTCTTTTGTTGTACTGTTGTAAATTCTGTGAGACCTAACTAATACCGAGACGCACACAGAATTTGAATATCAATAACTACTACTGCTTTTTTTTTTGCTGCATTGTTATTCTGTGAGACCTAACTCTTAAGGAGACGCTACACAGAATGATCTAAAAACAATCACTTTACGTTTTTTTTTGCTGTTTTTCTTCCTTTGAGACTTGACCCATCCAGAGACGCACACAGAAACATTATGTGTATCAACCATCTTTTCTAGTTTTTCTGCCGTGTCTACCATCTGTGAGACCTAACTCTTAAAGAGACGCTACACAGAATCAACGATAGATTTTTTTTTTAACTTCTGTGAGACCTAACTCATATGGAGACGCTACACAGAATCTTTAAGAATTTCACTCACTTCAAAACTTAAATTATTATATTGATGAACTTCTGTGAGACCTAACTCTTACTGAGACGCTACACAGAATTTATGGTTCGCACTGCTTGGAACAATTAGTCGAACTGTAAAATCCACACCACACTTATTTCGAAGTACAATACCATTCCATTCCTAATAGATAACTGTTAAAAACCAAAATAAATCCTTATAAATAAAATCATGCACTATTACAATACAAACCTTTTTTCTAATATGTAAATCCAATCCGACCATTGCAAACAATTCGCAACTCGAAATAATAATACATATAATAATGAATAGAATTGAAATTAATTTTTGACCACAAACCCAATATTGTTCGAGTTCACGCCGGTCCTTTGAGCAACTGTAGCACAGTTCAAACTAAAATCCGACATAATGTAACACACTATTTCATTCTTACTCATGCTTCCTTTTAGCTATATTTATCGAAATGAACCCAAGAGAAACATCGCCTGATGGAAAGTCTTGATAAGACACACAATTGCAATAATCTTCAAAGCAAAATCAATTTTCAAATGTGAAGAAACCGACAACAAACTTGACGTATAGTCCTGTTTCATTCTAATGATTGCTTCATACATTCATTTGCACCATGCCACAATAACGCAACTAAGCCCCTGTAATAATCCAGATAACTAACAAATTACTTAAGAACACTTCAACTGTACACTATGTCGTTTCGATTCACGCAGAACTTCATATAAAATCTCTTTTATTTTCCAAATTCCAATATGAGCAAACTGGCGAAACGACAGCAACGTTGTTTTTTTCTCGTATTAGCACACCACCTCCTGTCAAACGATCATTCATGAAATCGCCCGTAAAATGGACTATTCCGCACACTCCCGTTTGACACTCCACTCACAATTCACAATCTCACATTAAACAACGGACATTCTGCATTGCCAATCCATCAATTTTACCGTAGCTACTGGCGAATATGAGGCACTGTACCTCAAGCCATAAACGAAAAAACCCAACAACAACAACAACAATTTTACCGTCAGAGCCATCGCGGTGCCCCGTTGTCACCCAACTATTCAACATCAATTTCATTCTATAATCTCAGCATAATTAAACAAGCACTGCCGCATTTTCTTGTTTCACACCAAATTTTGATTTTTTCATCCAGCAAAACTAATTGCTGGAACGTGATCAGCAAACTGTAGCTTGCTGAAAATTCAGTAACAATAGCTGAAGAGTCAGCAAATTTTGAAATTGCTGAACATCAGCAAAAGAGTTGTCAAACACTTAGCATTTCCCCAGGGAATTTCCTTGACACATTTTACGCACTCCTGCCCGAGGCACTGCACAAGCCGGAGGACCACACACTATTTTTATTTCGCTGGAAACCAGCAAAATTTTGCTGGTTTTTGACATGCTGTAAAACCAGCAATCCATCCAGTAAAATATTTCTTGCTGGTTTTTCAGTAATGCATTTTGACAGCTTGTTATGCTGGTCGTTCAGCAATTTTGTCCGAGCTCGAATCCGGCCGGATTTTTTTGTTTTTTTTTTCTTTCTTTTCAGCCAAAATAAAAATGTATAAAAATGTGAGTTTTAACTTGATTTTTAGTAATCATAGGTAAGTAAATTCGATGAGGGCTCATCAATTAAGTGATACAATTAAATTTAGTGTCAATCACGACAAAAAATTAAAAAAAAATCAGGTGATTTTCTGGTCCTCCGGCTTGTGCAGTGCCTCGGGCAGGAGTGCGTAAAATGTGTCAAGGAAATTCCCTGGGGAAATGCTAAGTGTTTGACAACTCTTTTGCTGATGTTCAGCAATTTCAAAATTTGCTGACTCTTCAGCTATTGTTACTGAATTTTCAGCAAGCTACAGTTTGCTGATCACGTTCCAGCAATTAGTTTTGCTGGATGAAAAAATCAAAATTTGGTGTGCAGAAAATCACCTGATTTTTTTTTAATTTTTTGTCGTGATTGACACTAAATTTAATTGTATCACTTAATTGATGAGCCCTCATCGAATTTACTTACCTATGATTACTAAAAATCAAGTTAAAACTCACATTTTTATACATTTTTATTTTGGCTGAAAAGAAAGAAAAAAAAAAACAAAAAAATCCGGCCGGATTCGAGCTCGGACAAAATTGCTGAACGACCAGCATAACAAGCTGTCAAAATGCATTACTGAAAAACCAGCGAGAAATATTTTACTGGATGGATTGCTGGTTTTACAGCATGTCAAAAACCAGCAAAATTTTGCTGGTTTCCAGCGAAATAAAAATAGTGTGTAAATTAAACAAACTCATACCAACTGCGCCATGTAGTGTTCGTATGCTTTTCGGAACAGTTAAGAAAAATCGATGCAAGATCGGTCGTGTATAAAACCACGGGGATCTAGCCTTTCACCTCAAAAAATATCATCGCTCTCGACGACATCCACAAATCAAGAAAATGCAATAAACTTACCCTGCTTCCGGTCACACATCCTGCAATCCCACATCCTCAAGCCACCAAAAAATTAAAACCGAGTCTCACTTTCGTTATTAAAGAATATTTATTTACAAAACACAAATTACTTTCACCAATAGGCTCCTAAAGGCCTATCTCAATTTCTGCATAATTCGATCAGGCATTGATTAAAACGACATGTTTACTCATTTTTTAAGTATTCCTATTAGGTAAAGCCCATAAAATATATTTTCAAAAATTTTAATAATTTTTGCAACACTCCTTGTTTAGCACTAAATTTTGGGTAAATTTTGTTTACCGTGTATGTCAAACAGGAACATTTATAGGCCTTTTCATGTGACAGATCCGTGCATGCATTTGTTTACAAAGCTTGAACAACAGCTGCTAACAAGAACGTGTCATCTTCATAGAAGAACTGTCAAACGCCCGAACAATCAGCTGATTTAAGACGTCAAATGAAAAGGCCCATTGTCAAAAGTGAGCCAATGTGGTGTCTTTTGCAACCCGCCGTTTCACTTTCGTTACGTCAAGGTTGACCTCGAATGTCAAACAAGACCTGCTCATCATTATTTTATTTTCAAGTTTATTAACTATTCTGTTATTGTTTAAGTTCGGAAAAATTACCATTGAGATCAGAAAAGCATGCTCTTTCGTGTTATGCAGCAAAACCGGGGAAATATTTTTCATTTTAGGACCCTATTGGCCACCATCACTACTACTCCGTCCGTTCGTCGCAAACGTCGTTCACAAACTGACTTCATTCTGCCGCCGTGGTGTGCAGGTCCGTTCACGCCTTCTCATTCATCCATTCGCTTGTCATTCATTCTTGCCTCCCTTTTCTTCGTATCCCAGTTGTCCGTCATCGCAGCGTGAAAGAGCTCTCCGATCACGCCTCGTCATCGTGTACTTCAGGTGGAACGGTTAAAAGTCGTAGGTACACTCAGAAAAATTAGATTGTGTAAACTATTTGAATTTAAATCGAAACATTTTCTTTAGTCAACCTATATCACTACAGAAAGTAGTGAGCTGGATTTTTGTATGGTGAGATGATCAATTCTCCGTTTCTGCAAAGAAATGCTGCAAACAGCGTGGGTTATATGATTTCTTGCCTAATTTGATGCTGTTTGAGCAAAACTTTGGGTAACTGTGTTGTTGAAGTTGCAAGAAATAAATAATACAACAACACAGTTACCCAAAGTTTTGCTCAAACAGCATCAAATTAGGCAAGAAATCATATAACCCACGCTGTTTGCAGCATTTCTTTGCAGAAACGGAGAATTGATCATCTCACCATACAAAAATCCAGCTCACTACTTTCAATCTAGTACTTCACCAAACACCATATTGCCACAGTCAGTGGTGAATTAAACATTTCAAGTGGTGAAATAAATTAGTATGGGAAATTAACCGATTGCAGCGCCACGGTATTGCCACTTGTGTTGCCGATTTCAAATGGTCGTTAAATTCCTTACACAGTTTCGGAACTGGACTTGGATGTCTGTTCTCTGTGGAGTTAGCGAGCTCAGCTAATAAACTGTCAAAAGTTACTGATGCACGGTAAATATCGTTACTGGTGAACGGTAAATACGATTACAGAGTATACCGAAATAAATCTGCTGTTGAAAACTCAGTAAAAAGATATAAAAAATACTGAACTCAATGAAAAAATACTGAGCTGGAACATCTGAATCTTAGTGTGTAGACATCACGCATAGAGATTTACAGTTTGTCTTAATCTCCAAACAGTAAATCTCTTCTATATGTTGTTGTTAATGTATAACTAATAGTTACTTTAATAATTTACAAGCAATGGTAAACAATGACTTCTCACGTCGCTCCTGAGCCCCCATCAGCTTATTCACACAAACAAAGACCGTTATCAGATAGAGCGAACACTAGGGGCAAGACACTCTGCAAACAAGAGTAACTCTGATAAATTCTGAGTAAGGGAACGTTCAAAAATTACGTCCAACATTTGGGGGAGGGGGGGGGTCTAGAAAAGTGTGACAGCACATGTATTGGGTATAGGAAAATTGTGTGACAGAGGGGGGAGGGGGGGTCTAGAAATCCCGAAAAACGATGGACGTAATATTTGAATCTTCCCTAACTCTTTTCACTTATGATCGACGAAATTGGTTGAGAAACACTCCTAAAACTGCAAGAAAGGCGAGATATCGGGCAATATTGTTTTGATTTTGCGATGAATCAGGCAACACCAAAGCTAAAACGGGAGCAATCCGAAGGAATGCTGAGCCTCGTGCTGAGCAACTCTCGCGTTACATTTGAAAAGGGCCTATCCCCAGAACGTAAACATTGAGAAAAATCGATGCAAACAATTTCCATCACATTTCCTATTCGTATTTCACAGTTTTCGGATTTTTCAACATGCTTTTCGTTTTAATGACACAAGAATAGATGTATCTATGCTTCAATAATCAATTTTGCATTAAAAGTTATCAAAAAAGTATGAAAAATTATAGATAAACATGTTAAGCTAATTTGAAAATTTTCACCCGGTGTACGCCTTATTGTGAGTCTTTCTAAAATTTTCTTAGCGTGGGTTGGTCCCCCGAGTGAGTCCGTTGTTGACATCGTATCAAGGCTTGGCCGTTTTTGAGAGAGAGAATTCTCGCTCTCGGCGCTCGGGCCGAGAGCCGCTCCGAAAATTTTCGGTTGTCGGCCCTTTAAACGAGAGGACCAACAAATGAAAACAAAATTTTACCGTTACTGGCCCATTTGGAGCACGGGCTTATGAATGATTGGGAAAAAAAGCAATGATCGGCCGTTTTGAAGGTGGGGTTTATTCTGATAAGATTAACGGTTAGGCGGGTGATGTTTGCACAATATGTTACTGTTGGGGGATGCTATGGAAAGGCAATGAGGTACAGATACAGGTGGCGCAGATAAACATTGCAAACCACTGATTGTCTCTTTTGTTCTCCCGCTGATCAAATGCAACTCAATTAGTGACGTCACTAATTGAGTTGCATTTGATCAGCGGGAGAACAAAAGAGACAACCAGTGGTTTGCAATGTTTATCTGCGCCACCTGTATCTGTACCTCATTGATGGAAAGGTATCAAAATCGATTTGTTTACATTTTAGGGATAGGCCCTTTTCAAATGTAACGCGAGAACTCTGTGAAGGAAAATGTACTCTCCAGCACAGTGTCTTACCCCAAGAGCGAACATCGATCTTTCGGATAACGGTGTTCATTTGCGTGGGCGGGCTGCTGTTATGCCCAACGGAGCGTTTTCGAAAAGACACAAGACCTCTGGGGCCCTTTTCAAATGTTGCTCCAGAATTTAAACTTTATTTAATTTGATGTTCTCTATCTTTGATTCTATCTATGGTTTTAGATCTTATTCGCGAGAGTGTCACCCACACATGTCAAATCGCGAGAAAAACGTTCGCGCAGTGGAAAAAGAAAACATTAGCCATCATCCATCAGCAGCAGCAGTGCGAATCAAACGAGTGTGCAGCAGCAGAAAGAAATTCGATTCTACGAACGTTTAGTCCATTCAGTCAGCCAGCAAAGCCAGAGAAGTTTAGTGCGGAAAGGTCTAGTGCATCAGCAACAGTAGCCAGTTGCCCCGGAAGCAGCACCTTTATTGGAATTAAAAGCGAAAAATTCTCGGATACCGCAAAAGGAATTTTGTCTAGTTCCTTTGTGTGTCATACGTGCAGCAGCAGCAGCAGTTTCATTCGGTGGAATAGCCAGTAAGAGGCTGGAACTTTTCGCGGGTGTGTCCCATCAGCAGTGATAGTTGCCTGCGGAATTTGCGTGAATCGTAGCACCTTGAGGGAAAATCAGTGTGCATTCAAGGGAAGAGGGTTGGTTGGATGAGGTGGTAAAAGCTAAAGGAAGAGAGAAGGAAGCAATCAGTGGAAAGCTCAAAGTGTTGGTTGTGTGACTTGTGCGGTGCCGTGCCAGTGGCAAATCGACAACACAGTTGTTGGGGTGTGGAAAGAAAAATATTTTTTTATCTGCTACCGAAATTGTCGAGCGGCGACGACGACAACGTTTGAATCAAGAAGAGTAAAGAGCAGTCAGTAAAGCGAGAAGCGCACAGAAGAAAAAAAATCCGAGGCAAGCGGAGCAGAAAAGCAGAAGCAGTTTCGTTTCGATTCCGAGCACCGAAAGGCGACACGAAGTTCTCGTTCAAAATGGTTATCAAAGTGTATATCAGTGGAATGTCCGGCAGCAAGGAGGTAAGTGCAATCGCGGGAGGAACCTGGGCAGGGAGGGGATGGGCGATAGACAGACCAAATGAACGACCGACGATGTAGGCTATGCTAGTCAGCTATACAGTTATCTTTGATGGCCCGTTTACCCAATAAGGCAATGGGAAACGATGCTCTCTGCTATGCTTTCCAACCCCTCTTGCTTGCGCTGGCGGCGAGCGGTTCGATCCAAACAAAATACACACCGAAATATCTAGTATACTATCGTACCCCAATGATATTAGTGTATTGGAAGCGTTGGTGTTGTGAGCAAATAAACTCCGGATGGTGATGCGGTGACCTTCGAGCCACTGACTGACTGACTGACTGTGAATAAAGATGATTTGGGGCGAAACCCGTAATGAATGAATGGCGAATGACCTTTCCGGATGTTAGGATAGACGATGATGTCATATATTATGTGTCGTGCTGTGTGTATCAAAAAATCCGATACTAAGTATCTTCATAGTCTTCATCCGCATTTCGTTCGTATTTTCTGAAAACAACTACGCCGTTAACAGGGCTGCCAAATCAAAATTTATAAGCGAAAAGTTTTTCATCTACTTTGGTCAGCATTGATGCTGGTGGAGGTTACTAGCAAAAATAAACTTATCTAAAACGCTACTAAACTTCTAAGAACAAGATTTTATCTAAAGATTACTTTTAGTAGATTTTTTGAAAATTCTGAATTCTTGTAGAAATTGCAGAATTAGATACTGAAAGAGTTCTGGAAGATGCTCCTAGAAGAATTCCGGAAATGTTTTTGGAGGAATACTGAAAGAAATTATTGATTCCTGGAAGGATCTCGGAAAGAATTTTTAAAGAAGTCCCAGACGTAATTTTGGAAGGAGTTTCTGAAAGAATCTTGGAAAGAATTGCTGAAGCAACCCCCAGAGAATCCCGAAAGAAATCTCGGTGAAATTGCTGGAATTCTTAGGCTTATTTTTTCAGGAATACCTTCTTGGAGTAGAGAAAACTTTTCAAGAAATTCCAAAAGAAACTATTACAAGAATCTCGAATGAAATTCCTGGAGTATTCTCGGAACTCCATGAGAAATCTTAGAAGGAGTCACTGAAAGAATCCTATAACGAGTTCCTGGAGGAACCTTTTAGAAAACTCAGAAAGGGTCCCAGAGGGAACTTCTGCAAGAATCCTAAAAACAATCTCAGATGGATCTCCCTAAAGAGGATGGAAATCCTAGAGGAAAGAGGAATCCAAGAATAAATTTGTGGAGAAACTACGTAAGAAATACCCGGAGTAATCTCAGGAAAAATTACTGTAATAATCCTAAAAGGATTTCCTGCAAAAATTTCGGAATTATTTTCTAGTGAAATTTCGCCGTAACGCTCGACCGTACTTCCGTTTCCGTTTTCCGTTTGACAGAAACGACACTCGGAGGATTGGATTTTTCCAATCTTACTTAGATGATATTTACTCGGGCTGTGGCCAGTCATCAGACTAGTAATTACTCTGAGATCTCTTTTGTTTAGATTCAGCATGGACCTGGCGTTTTCTGCACTGGGTTTTATGAACATTTTTGCTTTCTTGGATGTATCCGTGGCATTCCAATTAGATTCTACCGTGGACATTTCCCAATTTTTTAGTTTCATCAGAAGAGCACACTCAGGAACTCCACAGAAAGGTTCAAGGCCTACAAAGCTTGATGCCGCACCCTGTCTAGCTAAATTGTCGGCGTTTTCATTTCCCAGAATTCCACAATGACCGGGCACCCAGTATAAAGTTACCTCGGTCAGTAGGACCAGTTGCCTCAGAGAAATAATGCATTCCCATACTAACTTTGATTGACACGTGAAAGCTTTTAGCGCATTTAGAGCATCCTGACTGTCCGAAAAAATACAGATCTTGGCAAATCTATAATTTCTTTTCAGATAAATGTTGGCACACTCTAGAATGGCTTGAACTTCCGCTTGAAATACAGTGTGACTGCATCCCATTGGTATAGCCTTACTGATACCGGTGCCAAAAACACCAGCTCCAGTATTTTCTTCCATCTTGGACCCATCAGTATAAAATACAATATAACCTGGGGCCTGTAGCATAATGAAAATTTTACTAATAATATTAGTCTTGTAGCTTGTAACTTATAATTTTCTGTTGCATAAAAATACTACAAGTACAAGTTACAAGTCCAATACTACAAGTCGGTTGGACTAATATTATTAGTAGAATTTACAAGTGTATGTTGCATAAACAAACTACAAGCATAAAATATTAGCTATGACTTGTACTTTTGCTTACAAGTCTCAAAGGTCTTGTAAAATAATTTACAAGTTAGATTTAAAATATTGCAGAAGTCATATTTAGTTTTGAATATATCGATTTATCATTTTGATGAACTCAAAAGATATTATTTCTAACATGTCAACCTTAATTCCAGTTTTCGACGATTAAATTTGGCAGCATGTATTCGATTGAATCATTGAAGAGAAAATTGGGGTCTCCAGTTAGCCTATAGTGGTTAAGGCTATGGATCCCCAATCCGGAGACGGCGGGTTGATTCCCGTTCCGGTCGGGAAGATTTTCTCAACTCCCTGGGAATAGTGTATCATTGTCCTTGCCTCACAATATACAAATTCATGCAATGGCAGGCAAAGAAAGACCTTCAATTAATAACCGTGGAAGTGCTCTAAGAACACTAAGTTGAAGCGAGGCAGGCCAAGTCCCAATGGGGGCGTAGAGCCACATAGAAGAATAAGAGAAGAAGAGAAAATTGCGTTGATGTACACTTTGTATCCAAAATATAATTTCTGCTGAGTCTCTCAAGTTCTCCAAAGTTTCTACAATACCCATCTTTGATTGGAGGTTCTTGGTAAAGTTATATATCATGGTCACTGCATAAGCACAGGTAAAGTTGCAGATGCGAAATAAATTTGAATTAATTGCTTGTATTGCACATCATTAAGCTAATCAAGAGCTACAATATACATACACTAACTCGAATCGAGTTGCGACATATAAACGTAGGTAAAAGCTCCATTTTTGCATTCCAGATCACTTCGGATTTTAACAAGAAGCATAATACATGTTGCTAAATCTTTATACATTGTTTTTCAACCAGTACTATTAAATCTTTGGGACATTTTACTAAAAATCTAGGTACTTGCAGTGTCATACTTTGTAAAAAAATGTTTCGTCAGAGCGGCCGAAAATTATCCAAACAGCACAGCCGAAAATTATCCAAGCAGCACATTGATCTATCGTGTAAAGAATGCAAAACTTCGGAATAAATGAAGTTATTTCCGGATGTTACGCGGAAAATGCAGAATATAAACTAATATCAACTGCCATTTCAAATTAATAGTGAACTGTCGGATGAATTTTGACAGGTAAATGAACCAAAACAACTTGTATTTTCATGGTCACTAATAATACAAGTGCTAATAATATTAGTGGAAAATTGAGCCTTTATGCAACACAAATTATTAGCACTTGTAATATTAGTACTTGTAACTTGTAACTTGTAGCTAATATTATTAGCCCGATTATGCTACAGGGCCCTGGACGTAAACTTGGCCCACCAGCATCCCAAACATAGCGACATGGTTTCACCACTTTGAAGGGGACATCAAAGTTGGTCTTCGTTATCATCCAATCTTCTACTGTTTTTATGTCCATGTTTAATTTGAAGTCTTTGATGATCCTCAAATGTCCAGCAAGATCCCCGTCTAGAACTTTATTGTAATGTATAAACTGCAGGGCACTTTTTGCCGCTTGTAGTTTAAAAAATTGATGCAATGGCAGTAAATTAAGAAGGGCATCCAAAGCAACTGATGGAGTGCTTTTCATTGCTCTTGTCATAGATATACAAGCAAGTCTTTGTAGCTTACTTAGCTTCTTTTGACAGGTTACCTCATTTGTTTTGGGCCACCACACAAGTGAAGTAATCTTGGGCCGGACTATTGCAGCATAGATCCAGTGAATCATGTTGGGTCTAAGACCTCAGGTTTTTCCTAAGGCTTTGCTGCAGATCCAAAGGGCATTGGTACCCTTGGTTAAAACATTGTTTAAATGAAAATTTCAATTCAGTCTTTTGTCCAAAGTTACCTCAAGATGTTTAACTTCTTCTGAGAACTGAATTTGAACTCCATCTAAAGAAGGTTCAGTAAGATTTCTTTTTAACCTTCTAGTAAAAGGTACAATTACAGTTTTTGAAGGGTTTACGTTTAATCCCTCCTCTCGGCACCATTTGATGGTAGCATTCAACGTAGATTGTAGCCGGCTAGATATCGTGTCGTCATATTTTCCACGTATCAGAATAGCTACATCATCTGCGTATCCAATAACCTCAAAGCCTTGATTGATGAGTTTTTTAAAGGAGTTCGTCCACTACCAAAGGACACAATAAGGGCGATAGTACTCTTCCTTAAGGACAGCCCTTCACAGATCTTACTGATAGTTGCGCACCTCCTAGAACGGAAGAGATCTCTCGTTCTCCAAGCATCGATATTATCCATTCAATAATGCATCTATCCAAGCCCCTTGCTTACATTGCAGAACGCATTGAGCTGTAGGATGCGTTATCGAATGCTCCTTCAATGTCGAGAAAAGCAACCACGGATATTTCCTTGGCTTGAAACGATTTCCCAATTTTGCTGACTAGCGACTGTAGCGCTGTTATAGTAGATTTGCCTGTTTGATAAGCAAATTGAAATTTGCTTTGAGGCATTTCTACTAAGCTGGTAGACTTGACAAAGTCATCTACAGTGTATCAAACAATTGTCCGTACAGTAATTTTTTGGTGAAAATAATTTTTCATTTAAATGTTTATAACTTTTTTATACGTCAATCAAAAACGCTGAAATTTTGACCAATTATAACCCATATATTAAAGCTCCATTGGTAAAATTTTGAGCGAGATCGAATAAGTTTTCTGAAAGTTATAGAACTTTCAGTAAAACTTATAAGATTTTTGAACACATTTTCAAAACATTATATCTCAATATGTACTTGATGAAACCTTTTCATTTTTTTTTGTGTTACAGCTTATACCTAAGGCTTTCTTATGCAGCTTCGTTTGAGGTTTTATATTCACTACAAAAAATATGAAAAATCTGTATATGTTCAGAGTGTCATTTGGAAATTTATCATATTTTGATCAATAAAAGTGCCAAGTGTTTTCAACGTTTTTAAACTCTCTTAATGTAATATTTTTATACAGGACCTACTAAACTACATATGAAGAGTAGGTCCCATGGATTTTTCGTTCAGTCAATGCACTTTTATTGGTGGAAAACGTTTGGCAGATTATATGTGCAAAATATAGTAAATTTTTAAACATCGTCAGCTACAGAAGCACATTTTTCATATTTTTTGTAGTGAATATAAAACCCCAAACATAGCTGCATGTGAAACCCTTAGGTATAAGATGTAACACATAAAAAATTGAAAAAATTTCATCGAGTACATATTGAGATATATTGTTTTAAAAATGTGTTCAAAAATCTTATAAGTTTTACTAAAAGTTCTATAACTTTCAGAAAACTTATTCGATCTCGCTCAAAATTTTACCAATGGAGCTTCAATATTTGGGTCATGATTGGTCAAAATTTCAGCGTTTTTGATTGACGCATAAAAAAGTTATAAACATTTGAATGAAAAATTATTTTGACAAAAAATTTGCTGTACGGACAATTGTTTGATACACTGTATTATTTTCTCCATGCTCTTTAACAGAACACAAGAAAGGCTTATGGGTCTGAAGGCTTTTGGAGTTGTTTTGTCCCGTTTGCCAGCTTTTGGGATAAAAACAACATGAACCTTACGCCACGCCTTAGGTATGTAAGCTAAAGTAATACTGGCTCTGAATATTTCGGTTAAGAGCGGACAAATCGCCTCTTTTCCATGTTAAAGTAAAGCTGGGAAAATTCCATCTTTCCCGGCAGATTTGAAAGGTTGAAAAGAACTCAATGCCATTCGACCCTCGACGGTGTGAAGATTTCACAAGCTTTTTGATAGGCATTGGTCGACCAAGCATGTCTTGCCATATCCGAGTCCTGTTCTTCATCCGAATAAGGAATCGATCCTGGGATGTGGGTTCTCATCATTGCTTCCAATGTTTCAGAAGAATCAACAGTAAAACTGCCATGTTCTTTTTTAAGACTTCCAAGACCATTTGAATGGTCTTTCGAAAGGACTTTATGAAGCCTTGCAGCCGTAGGAGCGTTATTGATGTCTTCACATACTGTAATGTTCGTGTTCTATACTTTAAAACACGAGAAGATGATCAGTAGAAGGTGGACACACGCGAGCGGACTTGATACGGAGGTTTAAGTATCACTAGAAGTTTGGGGTTATGACACTTTAGGGTTTCACTTTCGGAGCTGTCGAGAAGAAACGTCTTACTCGTATGGTGTCTGGAATCAAAGAGAACCCGACAGTCGCCGGTCTGTTTATTGAACGCTGTATGCTATAAAAGTATTTGACATTTGTCAAATACACAGTTATCTGAATGTACTGATTTTTAGATATAATTAACACATTAATTTTATAGCAAAAGCACTTCTAAAATATACATTTCAGAGGACATATCAATACCCGTCTTCAGTCCTTTCGTTTGGCTAGTCTCAATTCTCTGTTGTATTCTGTAAGGGCTTGTTTATACTGAACCCAATCAGATGTAATTTTTACTCTATTGAACAACCGTCTAGATTTCTTCCTCAGATCTGCCAGCTTATCATTCCACCAAGGGACATCCCTGTTGGATGACCTCTGTCGGATTGGGCAGCTAGCATGATATGATGAAATCATTTTTTCAATAATCTCATCAGAGGCATTTTCCAACTGTGAAACAGACAAGATCTGCTCACCCTTATATGAATTTCCATTCATTAAATAAAAGCTGTAGAGGTTCCAGTTAATTTTCTTTGGGTTTCTATAGCTTTCAATTAAATTTGAATCGGCTTTATAAACGAACCAGATATGTTTGTGATCTAACAATGATTCCTCATCAGAAACATGCCAGTTCACGATTTTATCTGATAGCAGATAGCTACAAAGCGTAAGATCTAAAACTTCCTGTCGAATAGCATTAAGGACAGACTTGTTAGAATCCCAAAATGGCCGCCACAATGGCCGACTTTTGCACCTACTCATGATTTCGAGGGCACAAATCTCTTCGTAAACAAAACCAGCGCACCTGAGCTTCTTATTTTAAGCTTATTACAAGTGAGCAAGAACAGAATAATAAAATGCACTGTTGTATGAAGCTTGCTTCTTGAGATTTGTGCTTCTGATGTTCTGATGCATTGTTGAAGCGGGATTTCAAGACGTTTGTCCTTAACAAAAGTTGGAGAATTCCCTTTATTGCATATGTCTATGTTATTAGACGAAATGTAATTCAGGAGATCCTCACCTCTTTTATTAATATCTGTACTGCTCCATATGGTATGATGGGCATTTGCATCGCACCCTATTACAAATTGGGTGTTTATTTTTTTGCAATAATTAACAAAACTTACGACCAAAGATGAAGGCACATCATCAACGTCTCCCGGAAAATATACAGAAGCAATGCATACCTCAGTTTTTCCCTGGATTGTTGGGACCTCCATTTTAATCGGAACAATGTCTCTTGTAATAAACTCAGTAATTGGGACAAATTTTGTTCTCCTACTTACTAAAATGGCTGTTCTTGGATTAGACTGACTTTCGTCGTACAAAATCCTACAATTCTGCGAAGAGCAACCCATTACCCTTCCACTATTTACCCAGGGCTCTTGAATTAAGCCCACGTCTAACTGTTCTCTAATAAATCTTCTGCTGAGCACAGTTGAAGCACTCTTCGCGTGGTGAAGATTTGTTTGGATCAGTGAAGAGAATTGTCAGACAAAAGAAGCACAAAACAAGCAACAAAGAAGGTGCGACGATTTCTCTTTATCCCTACTGGCAACAGACGTGACATGATCTCGAAATTTTTTGTTGCAGACTAAACGGAAGCTGAATTTGTTGCGTACTTTTCAACTCGTGAATAATCAATTATTGCTAACCCAAAGTCGTAACTGTTTGATGATAGAGCTTCACCAGAGTTGCAGTGTTTACCGACTCGAAGTTACCGTTCGAAAATCGCAATGCAAGGCTTGAAAACCTCTTAACTCGTGGTGTACGATATTAATCCCATTATTTTCAAGTTGGGAAAAACTTATGTCGCATGGGTTTGTTTGTCGCAACAAATACAGGTTGCGACATTGTCATTATTGTTGCGCGATGGTTGAATTTTGATTCACTGGTTTGGATAATTTTCAAGGTACTCATTTTTTTTCCTATTTACAGGAGAAAAATAAGGTCCACTGCGTCATTGCTCCGTTTAACACAGTAAGGGCAAAATACTGTGGAGGGTGCCCTGGTACTCCACAGACACCGTTAGCGATTAGGTTTTTATTAGACCCCCCTAACCATCCATTCCTAGGCACGGTACGCATTAAGCCGCATGACACCATGAATTAGGGGTCGCCTGTTTGGTGGACTCTTACCACCGGATCAGACAATCCGAAGTGATATTCCTAGCCAGTTGAAGGAACTGCTACCGCCACTACACGGCTATCTAGGCTGATCGGGAATAGAAATTAATATTGATGATCAACTTCTTTCGAGCCCGAACAGCCGAACTCAGCTTGGTTGGTAAGGGTTTGAGGCCAACTTTGAGATTAACAGGTTTCAAAAAACCCCCCATGACGAAGAGTATAAAACTGCCGAAAATACGTAAGTTCTCCTATATGGGGATGACAGAAAATCTACTGTTCCAATTTTGACGTTTCTCCTCTTTGTTTTATCTAGGCTCGTTAGGTAAAATGATCTAAAGGTACCCAGGTAACCAATAAGCATTTGAATAAGCAGTACATCAGTCTTATATTTGCATGTAATCTGCTTACTGCCCTAGCATAGCAGTTTGACAGCATAGACACCCTTAATTAGCATTCAAAATGCAGTTTAAAAACCTTTTGCTGTTACGTAGCATTTCAAATGCACATTTTATTTTGAGTTTTAAGCATTTCAAATGCCATTTCAAAGCCACAAAACTGCTTAAAGATAATTTGTTGTTGCTATGTTTGAAGCACTCAATTCGTTTTTTTTTTGTGTCGCATCGTCGCGTCTATGCAAACTATTATCGACGTCTGTGGAAGCTACTTTATGTGGTGAAAGGATCATTCATGTCAATCAAAACATGGGGTATTGAAAAAAGATGATTTTACATTTCCTTTTTTGTACCCATTCCAATCTTTCTCGTTCAACTTCGAATAAACACTCCAAGCGAAATAAGTCCACCTGATCAGGAACAAAACCCAATCACTACAAAGTTAAAATAGAACAAAAAAATCAGCGCTCTTCACAGCTTTATTTTCAGCCTACCGTGTAGCGCGCAGGAGCTCCTTCCAACACGTTCTATAGCAGGGTCTCGAGATCGAATCGCAGTCAGAGAAGTAATCAGCAAAAAAAACACCTACAAGAAAATATGCCGTACTGAATGAGAGTGTAAAATGACAGAGAAAGTGGAGGAGCGGAGTGATTTTTTTTCCATTTTGGTTTGTCTCATATTAGGCGTTACAGTCAAGGCGTTACTATTTTGACAGTTGTTCAAGAAGTTCCTGAAGGTATAGCATTTAAGCAGCCGTATATTGGGCTAAAACCTGAACTTAAGTAGCATTTAAGGCGCATATACGGCGGAGTGCCATTAAATGACCAGCTGTAAAGGCGCATATAATGCTGAAATAATGCTGAATAAAGTGCTTATTGGTTACCTGGGTAACGCGCTTGATTATCACTTTAATGATCTAAGTTCGAATCTCATTAATATTTTTGGAATCTCTTTTGTACTTGGAGAACATTTTCGTGGTTATCCTCGACCAACATAAATTAATGTACACAAATTGCTGCACTTTCGGATCTCAGGACAAGCACGGACTTCATTTAGCATGATCACTCTTGCTCTGTGTCTGCACATGTCGAGTAGTATGGGACCCGCTTGTATGGAAAAAATAAATCCTCGCTCCAGTCGACTTTTTCGATCCCATTTAGGTGCTATATGAACTGTACAAAATTTCAGCGCAATCGGTGAAACTATAATTTAGCGCAAGCGGTTCAAAGTTTTCATGGGATTTACTATGGCAAAAGTTACACTTTCAAACAAAAAATCCCAGAGGTTGCCCTTTGTCTCCTTAATTCAAATCGATCAATGCTTCTTGTAGAAAAATCATTTATGAAACTTTCCTTCGAAGATCGCTAAACAATTGGATGCTTGTGGAAAAAGTTATTGATTTATTACCGATTAGTGATCCAACGAACAGCTTCTTGTTTTGTTTTATCAGCAGCACTGCTGCTGCCGTTGTTGCATGGGGTGGCGGGAGGCATCCAATGAGAGTAAATTACAGGTGGGGAAGAAGAAGAGAAGGCTATGTATTAGTAAGGAAAGAAAAATGTAAACACAAATAGTGACGTCACTATTTGACACGCGTTTTTATGGGAGCTTGCTTTGCTTGTAGTAGTGACATGTTTTGAACCAGACACAGATCTCACGCACACGAAATATCTTCTTCCCACCTCTATTAGACTCTCATTGGGAGGCATCACCACCCCCAGAAACAGCAGCAGCCAAGGCAGCTGATACAGTGCTGCTAATAAAACAAAAAAAAAAGCCGTTCGTTGGATCACTAATCGGTAATAAATCAATAACTTTTTCCACAAGCATCCAATCGTTTGTGGTCTTCGAAGGAAAGTTTCATAAATGGTTTTTCTACAAGAAACGTTGATCGATTTGAATTAAGGAGACAAAAAGCGACCTCCGGGATTTTTTATCCGAAAGTGTAACTTTTCCCATAGTAAATCCTATGGAAACTTTGAACCGCTTGCGCTAAATTATAGTTTCACCGATTGCGCTGAAATTTTGCACAGTTCATATGGGACCTAAATGGAATCAAAAAAGTCGACTGGAGCGAGAATTTGAAGTTTGTCCCATACTAATGTCCAGCTTATGGAAAAAAAGGCATGGGTGGAAAAGGCTGAGCTGGGAGGGCATCCGCTTTCAAACTATTTTGAGACCTCCGGGGTACTATTTCGTCGGTGGTACTATACTATACGCACAGACAGACAGACATCTCTTTCTACCCACTTCCCATCGTTTCTATTTTTAACGGATTATTTAAATATTCTGTAGTTCGCAAATATTTAGCTCAGGGCGTTCGCATCGTTTTTGCTCCTCTTTGACGTTTACTCACTACCACCATCTACTCAGTGGGTTTGCGACACACAGCGTAAATAGTATTGGGCGATTATACTTTTGTGGCGATGATTTTAATCGCAGTTTGTTCCAAGTGATACGTCTGTTTGTCTGTGCTATACGCGTCGTTTCTGATTCATGTAAAGGGTTGTGAGTGATATCGATTTCAACTTGATAAACGATGAATACCCCAGATTGTTTTCACAATCCGGCTAGTTTGTAACAAAAAATGCATTCAGCCATACTGAACTGTTAATCAAATTTTAATGTTTTTGTTAAGCCAGAGTGAACTGAGTGCAGTGTACCGATAATTACCCAATATCAATGGTTTCAAATTAGAGATGGGCAAAAGAGTTCTTTGACCGGAATCGTTTCCCATTGAACAGATCTTAATAAGGAACTAGTTCTCGGGAACCGTTCAGTAGTTTGTTTTTATCGTTGTTTTGTAAATCTATTGTGGAACTAGTAAGGTACCTTATCAATATGTTAAAGCCCAACTCAAGTTATTTTACATTTACGTGTTATTTGCGTGATTAGAGAAACCTTTTAATGTTTGTAAATCAAACTCTACAAAAATATAAGATTTTTAATTATTTGCGAGATGGTTTGGCAGATCATTTACAACATTCAATCTCTCAGAAACTAAACTTCATCCTTGGAAAAGCTTAATGAACGGTTCTGAGAAACATTCAATTTTCTCGATTTTGAGAAAACAGAGAACTACCGTTCTTTTCAAACGAACGACAGTTCAGTCATTCTTCTCAAATAACTAGTTCTTCCGGTCCGGACCGTTCGCGAACGGTTCGCCCATCTGTATTTCAAATAATTTACATGTATTCTTCATCTCTGATCGTTATTGAAGGCTGCAAGTGACATGTGTGCGGTAAAGTTTGTTCAGTTGAGCAGAACCGCGGCCATATGCAACTTGGCAGCCAATGCTGATGATGCCGTACTCAGCCTTCCAAATTTCTGGGGTTTCTGGGTTTTCCTTCTCGGTAATGGTCCAGAAGCGTTTTCTAATATGCCTGTCACGTGATGTGCATGTATGAAAATATTGCGACATTTGCACCCATTTAGACTCGGCCCGAATTCATTATTATCACAGTCGAATTTCGCCCACGACTTTGCAGCGGCTAGCGTACACATGTTCGGTTCATGAACTCAACAGGGTCTTCGGATGCACAATAGGTAAACAAAATATGTTTGATTAGTGCGAAATGTTGCTGGGAAATGATGATATAGTGGATTCTCATATTATCACAGTAGTCTAAACATTAATGAGAAACCCAATAAAGTTCTCAGTTGATCAATCTATAAGTGCGCATATTAGAATAACCAGCCACAGAAATCCAATGGCGCGACTGTTCGTGTGACTAACATCTAGTTTGCCTCGCCCTTACAACGTCCGTAGCGGTACTATAAGTGTCAAATAAATTTTGTTTACCAAAACAAAAGGTCATCTACAAGATGGGCACTTAAACATAATCAATTATTACAACTAAAGTTATTAAAATAATTAAATAGGAAAACTGAGTTCAGCGCCATTGGCGTTCTAGTGTATTTCTATTGTGCGCATAGAGCATTAAGCACTGTTTGCAGATGAGAAAGAATTTCTCAGCCTATCTTGATGCATGGGAAATTCCTTGCCTGAATCGCTCAAGAAACCGGTTTTTCTCCGATCGCAGTACGCAGTAGCGAAGAAATGACAGTTCAAATGGCAGTCACCGAAGAAAGTTTCTGCCAGGAATCACTCAAGAAGTTTCTTGAGCGATTCCTTTCGAACTCGAAACTGCGCTTTAAGCTGAGATACAGCGACGTCTAGAAAGAAGAAAAAACTGTTTTTTACAAACAGAAAGCTACAAATTAATCGATTCAATTCTATACTTGAACAACATGTACAGGTCCATTGATCACTGACTATAGTTAGGATATGTATACGCGCAATCAAAACTAAGAAGACCGATATAATGATTCATTGAATAGCTTTCATAATGAAACAAACCACTTTATATAGTAAGTGAATCATGCGATGGACACAAACAATGTGAAGGTAACTCCTATGCCTATCCAGACTTACAGAACGTATCGACTGGACACGTCAGCCTCGTTCGGGCCCATAACTTCTATAGAAATTATTGCCAGTGGCAATTTGCCACACATGCAGCCACCTTCATCTATATTGAATGCATCGAAATGAATATTAAATAAAAATTGTTCAACCATCCGGCTATCCGGAGCTTCGCTTCGTAAAACTCATCAATATGGAAGTATAGTACAGCCGTACAACAAGTTTTGGGTCAAGGTTTCTTCTTCCTTTATTGGAATTGTTGAAGAAATAAAATCTCTATCCTCGCCTCGTGATGCTTATCGAAAGAGCAACGAATCGAAAGACGACGACGACTTGAACGACGAAGACGAGAAGGTGATCAAACAAGCTGCCCTAGTTGGTGTGTTGGGAGTCGTAGTCGAGTTTGATTGATGGCACCCTGACTGCCGCCGTTGCTGCAGCGCGGAACTTGGAAATTTTGACCGGGCAACAAAAGCACATCTCTGAGATAACGGTTTGCCATGGTACTGTCTGATGCTACGGATAGTGAGGCCGGGCAACTGAATCGAAAGTCAATGATTAGGCTTGGTGTAAATTTCTCCTTTAGGGAAATTCATTGCTCTATAAGTCGGGTGCCATGATGGATGGATTGGATATTAGGTATATCTACAAGTAGGAACTTTCTCAATGTTCCCTCCCCATGGATATTCGATCTTGACGCGATGGGAGGGCTTAACCCATTAGCACTTTGTGCGCCAATTTATTCATTTCTGATTTAGTCTTAAGATAGATGTGAATCTGGTTTAAGAGCTGAGCAGAGGTGAAAAAATCGGCCGTAAATGCTAATGGGGACCAGAGGAGTATCCGCAGTGAGCCTATCACAATTTCCAAAGCAATGTCATAGTTCAGCTTGCATAGACCCAATATTTTAGGAAATTGCAGTTAGATTTTGAGGAGCGTTACGTAAAATTGGGTGTGGGTGGTATCTGCGTTACACTTACTACTCATCATTATTGCTCTAGGAATCTAGAAGACAATTGACGCTAGAAACTGCACTACCAGTTGAGCCTAGACAAAAGTAGCTAGTATTAGGAAACTATGGGCAGGATAACAGTATTAAACATGGATTTTTTTTTTCATTATTATTTATACATATCTTCCAAACGGGTGCATAGATTTTGGAACCGTTTGAGCAGGAGCTCCTATTTTGAGTGTTAGTAATACCACGTAATACGTTTGTACAGGTCGGACTCAATTGTCCGGAGTCGGGTTCAGAAGCTTCGGAAACGTGTGTCTGGGGAACGAAATGTTGTATGTATAAAGCTAAAATTTTGACATTTTGTCAAGCTAATTTTGATTAGTTGCCAGTAAATATTTCAGCTTTGTACATCATTCCGTTTGCCAGATGTGGTTTTAGGAGGCTTCAGAGTTTGAATCCGGATAGTCGAGTCCGACCTGTACTGTATTTACAGTAATTTTCAACGTAATAGCCATCCGAAAGACCATACGTGTTTTTGTTTATCTCCTAGATCTTATTGTGGCATAGCGTAACAGGTAGGAATTAGGATATAAAGACGTTAACGACATGTCAGGATTACAACACATTCAAATAAATTGGAATTTGAATTTTCTTGGGTCTAGAAAAGAAGGTTTAGTCTTTGAATTTTAATTTTTTTTTATTTAGACAGCTAAAATGATTTCATTGTTTTGTTATTTATTTATTTTTTGCATATTTATTAATTTTGCATATTTTTCATCTAAAGATAATCAATCAAACCCTTCTCTTCCCATGACTTTAAACGAAAGAAGCGCTTGAACAAAAAATATTGCAAATTGGCTGAATTTTTCGAAATCAATGAACTTTTTTTTGTTGTAAACCAATAGGTCATTGATTGTTTATCAATAGTTCTACTATTGAAACAAGTAGTTAGTAGTTGGGTTAAACTTATGAGGTTATAGTCATATTCTAAAAATTATTGCATCATATTTATCTAATTCCGTTTGTCCAGATTTCGTCGAAAATCGATGGTGCTCTCTAGCTAGAACAACCATGGGAAGTGGAGGGTTAAACCCATGTTTCATTGAATTTCGCCGTATTATTTGCATAATTGTGTCAAGTCCTCTCCAATTCCTTCCCCCAACCCATACCATTACCCCTCCGATGGTGTTCATGTGGTCCGCACGGACTATTACGGTCATTACCCCTCCTTGATCTTCGGCTTTGGATTGACTTGCGCTCTTATTGCCCCACCAAATGCTGCAAAATGAAAATGAAAATGAAAGTAGGAACTTTCTCAATGTTATATTTTCAACCATACAGACCTTTCAGGGACAGCTACAGCTAACGATCCGTTTTCGCACAGCTGTTCAATTATCACCATTTCGCAATGACAAAGAAAACGCTCAAAGCGCTTATTTTCGCGTACGCGCTTTTCCGCAATTAGAACTCATGCTTATCATTAGTCGGGGCGAGACATGCGATTCACCGCACCGCATTCAGTCAGTGGCGGCAAAATTACATATTTTGTGGGTCTTTTTCTTCGTTTTTTACCCGCTCTCTGTTTTCTTCGCTCTTTTGTTGACTTTGATTGCAAAGTGTCTCAAAAATAGAATCTTGTTCCTCCCCCGACGCCGGCCGCCTTTCCCACTGTGCATCGCATACATAGAAAACTCAGGACATCCTCTGTTAAGCGGTTTTTTGTTCGGAGCAGGGATGGTAGTGGTGTAGTGGTAGAAGGACTTCAATCTTTGAAATGTACACAACAATATTCGTACGTTTTTTAAAAATATAAGAGCTACGGCTCTCAATGTGCATTTTCGAGAATTACAAACTTTATTAATCCGTTAACGCCCAAGGTGTCTCACAATTTGAATCTTCAAATAAATTTGTTATCAAAAGTCAAGTTCCAATAAAATAAGCATGATTTGACGAAAAAAATGGAAGCCAGTAGTTCCATTTTAGTTTTAGTAGTAGTAAAAATTCTTCATTGTAGGTCCTCAATATCTGATAATTTTCTCAAGTTCTATTTCAGCACAACTTCTACGCTATCCTTATATTTTGATCCGTATAGATACAATACAGCTCTAAACAAGTGAGAGAGATGATAACCACTCAAAAACAATAGAAAAAGAACTTATAAATTGGGGCAGAAATATAACCCGATAAACGCCTAAATCAAGCCAAACATTTCAATAGGTCCTATCTGCATTTGAGAGGCTCTCTTTGTTCACTTTCTCTTTCAATTATTGCAATGTAATGGTACACTTTTCAACTATTTTTGCAGTACAAATCAAAAGACGATTGTTTTGACCATCGTTCAATGCAAGGAGACAATCATAATATAAATAAACAGCTGAGATATTAATGAAAGAGAAGGCAACCAAAGAGAGCCTCTCTTCTGCAGATAGGACCTTTAGACATGTTCGGCCTGAAGTGTATGCATGGCCTTTGTAATTTCATGTTATTTCAACAGTAGTGTTCAACATTTCTCGAATTTAATTTTCTAAAACAAATCAAATAAAGAGTGCTCACTATGTGTAGCAAAACCAAAAGTTAAAATACTGTAAAAGTAAGATTTTATACAGACAATGATTTCTGATAAGGTAATTGAATTTTTCATTCAACACCCTACAAATTCTCTTTACGTACTCACCATACGTACAATTTTTAGAAATATTGCAATATTGAACAATGTGTGGGTTTTATGGTGTTATTCTGGGCACTATCAAAGTTACATCGAAAAGATGATGTGTCTTTCGGTTATATGAAAAATGATAAAACACCTAAAATTCAATTTTATTCGATTTATCAATTGCAATTGAGAATTGAATACAAAAGACTGAAATACATAAGGCTGAAATTACAAAAGGGTGAAATAATAATTCAACTATTTTTCAAACGCCATCAATTCAAAAAGGAAGATCAGCTCTAACTACCAAGTTCATGCTACACTCTTAGAAAAATTCATGTAAATTTAAGTTCACTTGAATGCACATAAAAGGAGCGGCCCGTTTGACACAAATTTACGTCTTCTATCACAAATAAAATCGAGCCAACAATCGCTAGAGCCGAAGCGAGAGATAAAACATATGTAAGTAAAATAATGAACTGGATTTGAACTCTGGTCCGCTGATTGAGAGGCACGTACTATACCTCTCGGCTGTATCACCCAGTTGTGAGACAAACGATAAATGTAAAACTGCTTCTACCTATCTGGTCAGATAGGTTTGTTAACATCTTGTGCAACCAACTCGAACTTACATGAAGGATGTAAAACTGAGTCAAATTTGCCATTCAGTCATGAAATGTTTGCGTACGTTGATGGTTTACGTCACGTGTAAATTCCTAATTTTTTAAGAGTGTATGCTTTATTGATGAGCCACATAATAACGATAATGCATCTCAAAAGAGAAAATTACTTTTAATCCAGTAACGCCTAAGGTGTCTTACAATTGTAATTTTCATGAAAAAAATATTATCAACGGTCAAGTTTCAATAAAATAAACATGATTTCATAAAAAACGTGAAAGTCAATGGTGTAGTTCTATTTAAGCATAAATTGCATACTATCGTTGTATTCTGATCCGTAGAGATACAATGCATCTTTAGTAAGTGAAAGAGAGGTCAACTACTGAAGAAAATTAAGAAAATGACTGTCAGATGACATCATGGTTTACTAATGATATCTAAAAGCATCAAAAAGCCTATTTCTCCCTGTTTTTCTATTTTACTCTTACTCTTCCACTCTCAAGCTGTAATTCACGCCCGGAAGGAATCCTTGAAAGTCACAAAAGAAATTTCGTACAGAATCCCTAATAGGATCCTTAAAGAAGTCACGCAACTCTGATAAAAAAATATCATAAAAATACAATAAATTTTATTGTTACAACACCATTTTTTCAAAAAATGTTCACCATTAAACATATTGTAATTTGCACAGCACACTCACCATCACCCCTATTGTTATATACCATTCGGCGAATGGTAAATGGCAGTTTTACAATAAAAAATGGTGGTCGTTATGTATCTTAACCATAAAATTTTGAGAAAATTTTCATACATTTTTTCGCGAAAAACAGTAGAATGTATTGTGTTTTTATGAGACATTTTTAGGGCATTTTTCAAAAGAAAACAATATATCCTAATGTTTTTTCATTGTTCTTACAATACAAATACAATAAATTGAATGACGTCTAATGAATAGTTGTTACAATAAAAATACAATAATATTTGTTGTTATTTATAAGCAGTTTTCGCTTATGAATACCCATAGAATTTATATTTCCCGCATTAACGAGCACTAAAGGCCGCCAGAATGATATGCACATTTTATGATAAGAATCAAACACTCTGATGTATGGTATGTATTGCTTGGCAGCTGTTGATAAGATCTATCATCAATCTTTTCAAATAACTGCCAAATATCACAAGTCAGACCTCAGGTCATATGATCCATACCATAACCCGTACACAATATGTGCATAAGGCCATATGTAAATGCGGGAGAAAAATGTTACCGAGAAATATAAATTCTATGGTTTTTCAAAGGCGAAATCTGTTAACATAACAACAAATATTATTGCATGTTTATTTTAACATCGGTTCAATCGAACCCATTAAACTAGTTGTTTTTGTATTGTTATCAATGGTAGTTTCTATTTACTAGATTCATTTAATTTATTGGAAAACAACAGAAAAATCATTGTTTATCTTTTTCTTGTCGTAACGTCCTCACTTGGATAAACCTGCTTTTCAGCAAGTGTTCTATAAGTACTTCCTCAGGTTTTAATAGACAGCTTCCCTTGCCAATATCTACTGTACTCAAATTTAAAACAAAAACTAAAAAAAATATGTCAAGTGATTTTATATTATACAGAGTAGAATAACATGATCCAAGCACCAATAATTTGTATTGTTATTAATTTGTGACGAATTGTTTTTAAGTGTAATTGAGAGATAAACTCTTTTCTATTAAAAAGTCCATGAGAACTTTGCAGGCACTTTTACAAATGTATAAAAACAACTCAATTTTTTTTACTAATAGTAAATTTAAATTATTAAAGAACGATTGAAAAACAATCGAATCAATTAGTCACTAATAAAACTAATATTCACTTATTGTATGAACTATATCGGATTGATTTCTATTGTAAAAAGTAACCACATATCTACTGTGTGTTTTATTGTGAACAATAAAAGCAGTCATATATTAATAATATTTACCATGAATGGTCATTTTTTATCCAGGAAGGAAACCCGGCTGGAAGCTACGCAGGACTCCCTGAAAGATTTATTGAAGAAATCCCGGAAGGAATGTCAAAAAATGGGAAGAATCTTTGGAGGAAGCCCGGCAGGAATCCTGGCACGAAAACCTAAAAGAATCCTGCAAGATTCTCAACATTTACATAAATCTTTGAAAGAATACAAGTTGGAATCCCTGGTGCAATCCTAGCAGGAACTTCTAAAGGAATCCTCTACGAAATCCCAGAAGGGATTTTAGAAGGAACTTCAACAGTACTCCTTAAAGGAATGCTGACTAGAATACTTGAAAGAAACCTTTCAAGATTTTCCAAAACAATCCCGATAGAAATTCCTGAAGGGATCCCGGGAGGATTAACTGAAGGAAGGAATTCCGAGAAGCATTTCTGATAAAATCCTGAGAGGAATCTCAGCCGATAGCTTGGAATCCCTGAAATAATCACACAAGAAATCCTGGGAGGAATTGCTGTATATATTCCGATTGGAATGCCTGAAACACTCCCGAGAAGCCAGCAAGGATCCTGGTACGTAAACCTGAAATAATTCCACTAGAATTCTTTGAATATATTTTGACAAAACACTTTGAAAGTATACTAGGATGAATCCAGCAGAATCCAGCAGAGGATAATTCTAGCAGAAATACATGAAAGAATGCTGGCTAGAATTTGTGGAACAATCCTTTCAGGATTTTATAAAGCTATTCTGGCAGAAATCCCTGAAGGAATCCCGTAAAAATACCTGATGCAATCCTTAGAGAGTTCATGACAGGAATGCCAGCTGGAAGCTGGGCGGGAATTCCTGCAAGTACAATAGAAGTATCTCTATGATCTAGGATTGCCCAAGGGATTGCCTGAATAAAATCTCGACAGAAATCTATACTTTAATATTCTTTTTCGGGAGGCATCCCTTAAGGAATCACAGCAACAATCTTGAAAGGAATATTTGGAAAAATTTCAGCACAAATCCTTTAAGGAGTGCAGAAAAGAATAACAAAAATCCCTGAAAAGAACTCCGGAGCAATCCATACAGCAATTCTGGAAGCAATATCTGAAGGAATCCCGGGAGGAAACCTGAAGGTGCATATCTCGAAAAAAAAACCTCATCTCATCTAATCTCATCTTAATTCTTCACCCTACTCTCTAGCCTTTACCTTATTGTCTTCTTAATCGTATAGTTCACCATACTCTCTACCCTCAACCCTACTCACCATCTTCCCTATCGTCTACCCTACCCCCTACCCTAACCTTCTACTTCACCCCCTGTACTCTATCCTCGGGTGGACTCTATCCTCTACTCGCTCTACTCGACCGTCTGCTCCACCGTTTACCCTACCCGCTACCCTACCATCTACCCTGACCCTCTACCTCACCTTCTACTCTTTTACTCATCAAGCCCGATCAATAGATACCCATCTCGCAATGATAGTATATTACAGGTGGGGAAGAAGAAGAAATGGCTATGTATTAGTAAGGAAAGAAAAATGTAAACACAAATAGTGACGTCACTATTTGACACGCGTTCTTATGGGAGCTCGCTTTGCTTGTAGTAGTGACATGTTTTGCACCAGACACGGATCTCACGCACACGAAGCATCTTCTTCCCCACCTCTATTAGACTCTCATTGCCCATCTCGGATATGGTCCGCCATCTTGGATTCCAAAATAGCGTCAACTATCGATAATTGACTTCTACTCATGAAGCCCGATCGGTACACAGCAAATAATTTCGTAATATCCAGGTGCGTAATTTCTGGCGATGTAACCAATATCGAACGTAATTTCTATCAGTTACATCGTTTTCCAACAACTATCACACTCACCATGTACACCCTGGCTGGCACTGGAAAGTGTAAACAAACCCATTCCAGCAGATACCTAGAAACAGTATCATATTTATTACCCACCTTCCAACTCGTGGAAATAGCCGAGAGGTAAGGAATATGCCTCACAATCAACGGATCAGTGTACGAATCATGCCAATATTTTACTTATATATGATTCATCTATCGATTCGGTTCTAGCGATTGCTTGACCCACTTTCAGGCTGCGGCGGCTCGTTTGCTGCGTGGAAAGAATGTAATTTGTACATCATTTTTACGACGCGACTGATGTGCAGCGACAATGATGTGATATCACAAGAGTTTTTTTGCTGTGTAGATACCCATATTGCATAGTATTATAGCTCAAACTACCATTCCGTGGCCGCCATCTTGGATATGGTCCGCCATATTGGATTCTAAAATGGTGTCAACTATCGATAATTGACTTCTACCCATGAAGCCCGATCGGTAGATACCCATATTGCATGGTATTATAGCTCAAACTACCATTCCGTGGCCGCCATCTTGGATATGGTCCGCTATCTTGGATTTCAAAACGGCGTCGGATATTCATTTTTGAGTTCTACTCATGAAGCCTGATCAAACGATACCCATGTTGCATAGTATCCAGTGAATCAAAATTCAAGCATCGCGCAACAATAATGACAATGTCGCAACCTGTATTTGTTGCGACAATCCACCCAATGCGACATAATTTTGTCCAAACTGGAAAATAATAGGATAAACATCGTACACCACGAGTTTAGAGATTTTTCAGCCTTGCATTGCGATCAAACGGTAACTTCGAGTCGTTAAACACTGCAAATCTGCTGAAGATCTATCATCAAACAGTTTCGACTTTAGGTTTGTAATAATTGAGATAATGTCATTATCTGTTACCAGTAGGGATAAAGAGTAATCGTCGCGCCTTTTTTGTTGCTTGTTTTGTGCTTCTTTTGTCTGACAATTCTCTTCACTGATAGTATCCTTAGCAGCATTAACGTTAAATAACATACATTCTGGCCGCATCTTCACGGTCATTGAGAAAGGGAAGGAATGTTAGTATGATGTACGTTGTTACTAGAGACCGAGCTCATCTCATCTGATGTCAGGGCCGTTCGTAGGAGTTTCAGAGGAATTTAAAAAGTTTACAGGAGGAACTTTACAGCCGTTTCATATAGTATTATTATTATTATTATTATCATTTATTTTTAATTAAAAATTTAGAAGGAGGAAATGCCCTCTTCTGTACCTTTTCAGATGGTAATAATGATTTTTTTTACGGCCAGTCAGGGTTTCAAACGTGTTTCAGGGAGACAACAGACTTGGAGACAGTAGGTTCCAGAGGGATTTTGGAAGATACATGGGCATTTCAGACTAGAAGTTTTTTTTTGGGAAATTTCAGAGGGTTTATTGACGTTTAAGAGTGTTCTGGATGTTTAAGGCCATGGAGCTTTTTTAAACCCCTTAAGGACAAACGGCTTGACATCCTGCTTCAACAGTGCATCAAAACTTCAAACGCACAAATCTCAAGAAGCAAGCTTCACACAACAATGCATTTTATTATTCTGTTCTTGCTCACTTGTAATAAGCTTAAAATAAGAAGATCAGGTGCGCTGGTTTTGTTTACGAAGATATTTGTGCCCTCGAAATCGTGAGTAGGTACCAAAGTCGGCCATTGTGGCGGCCATTTTGGGATTCTAACAAGTCTGTCCTACCAGTCCTACCTAGTCAAATCTCCTACCACTCACCCCACTAAAACGCACTCCTGCAGATTTTTAAACCCATCTGATACACTGAGTCCGTTCAAAATTCGTTAAATACCTACAGCTTAAATCATTTCATTGCAAGTTTTTAATAGTGTTTTAAGTTTAAGTTCCAAGTGTACTATTTTAACTGTCGAACTGGAACTTTAGTTTCGTAAAGCCATTATTAAAACTGATCTAATCAATTTCAATATGTTTTTGTCACATACACGACAATCTACTCCTTTACACAAAATGGGGAACCTGAAAGGGTTCCAAGAAGAATGCTACAACTTAGTTGCAATGCTTCACATTGCCTTAGCCAAGGTATTTATATAATGGAAGGTTAAGCAGGTCGTTTAGTTTGTGGGGAAAAGCAGAGGAAGCCAAATTTCAAAGGAATTTGCTGAGGGGGGGTGTTTGTTTTCAGAATTTCTCACGGTGAAAAAATAATGGCCGCTCAGCCAGTTTTGACATCTAAGACTACCTTAGAATATGTAAATACCTTGGCCTTAGCTAGAGCTAGAAAAACTGAGCAAATCTAAACCAAAACAACACACGATTCGGTACAACTCAATCTAACTACCACATTGTTATATATGTTGCTGTTTCTGATGGCTTGAAAACTAGTGCCAAACCGCTTCGTAACTTGTCGTTGTTGTCTATTTTTTTTTACTATTAAAGAGTCCTTGAAAATGATCTCTTTCACGCCACGCCACTCTCCGCGTCTAAATTTCTCCCGCAGCCCATGTGTCGCGCGCTTCTTCCGACGGCGACAGGTCACCACCCTTAGCAGTATCGTGGCTTAGAGATTCGCAGTACCTATTTGCAATGTAGGTATTGCAAGTGGGGACCACCAACTGCTTTCACTCGTTGAGTTTAGGTTTTTTTCATGTACGCAAATAGCCGAAAAGTCGTCACTACATCAGAGGCACTGTGACACGCACATTTCTTTCATTCTGATTAGGAGTGGCAGTGCTGATTTGATGGATGAGTGATTAAGCTGGTTGTGAACCGATTTAGAAGTATATGTGATAAATAGGTAGATAATTAGAGTGCAATTGAACTTGGTTGCAGGTTTCTTCCGATTTGTAGCACTGTTGTAGAAATTTTAGAAAACAACTTGTTTTACACATAAATTTTCCTAATTTATTTCAAGACAATTTACGCAATGCTCTACCGGATTTCTGGCATCAGTGAATCAATTTCAAACCATCGTTCAACAATAATGATAATGTCGCAGCCTGCATTTGTTGTGACAATATGCCACTGCGACATAGGATTGTCCCAACTCCAATAGAACACATCTCGTGGCAGCTCGAGGTTACAAGGTCACATTTTGAGGGATGGACAGGATACGGATTGGACCAAAGGTTTCACTGCACCTTATTCGGGGGTGAATCGCATCTTGCTAGCTTTAGTGTAGAATTAGCTATAAGTTAAAATACAAATTAATAAAAAAAAATCTTGCTAGCGTATTCGGTGCCTTGTGGTGTTGGTACCAACTTGTTGTGGGGCTTTTGCTTCCGGATAGCCAGGAGTAGCTTGGTAACACAAAGAGGACAAAACAGAGAGACAAAAAAAAAACTGGAAAAGAAAACACAAGCGAATTAAACTTTTATGTCAACAGAGCGAAGAAAGTCGAAAATACATCCCATGTATGCAACATCGCGGGTATCCAACACATCTCTCGGAAGAACAAAGGGTTGTCTACCTCGAGCCTAAAGGGTATGCTCTGCAGCCGTCATTATCCGGGCATTGCCAAACTACGTGGTCGATGTCATCATAACCGGAACCGCACTTGATACAAACATTGCTCAAACGCGAGATTAAGCCTGTGTAAATGCGCATCTAGCGAGTAATGGTTGGACATAAGTCTTGACATTACTGGAATGAAGTTGCAACACTGTTCTAAGGAA